>NC_060121.1:163355009-163658039 GCF_021461395.2 Schistocerca americana | reverse complement strand
CCCCTAGAACTTAGAACTAGTTAAACCTAACTAACCTAAGGACATCACAAACATCCATGCCCGAGGCAGGATTCGAACCTGCGACCGTAGCGGTCTTGCGGTTCCAGACTGCAGCGCCTTTAACCGCACGGCCACTTCGGCCGGCAATGGACGAAGACTTCGAAGCAGTGCAGAGGAGGGCCGTTATATTTTTACCATTAAATTGGATCAGCGAGCAAGTATTACGGGGATGCTTAGCGAACTCAAACTGGAATACCTGGTGGGAAGACGACCCTCTTTTGGCAAGGCACATCCGCGGTTTAGAGAAGCGGCATTTCGGGCCGACTGCAGAAGTATTTCACGGCCACCAATGAATATTTCGTGTAAGAACAATGAAGATAAGATGAGAGAATTCAGCACTCGTGCAGTGGCTTTTAGACAGTCGTTTTTCTCTTGCTCTGTTTGCTAGTGGAAAAGAAAAGGAAATGACTAGTAGTATTACAAAGCACCCTCCACCATGTCCCATACGCTGTTTTTCGAAGGATGTATGTAGATCTAGATGTACTCTTTCAAGCAAACGTCCTCCTTCGAGCCAATCATATATTTGTGAAAATACTCGTCACCTTCGTTATTAGTCAGTAATGTGATGTGGTGTCGAACACCTTTGGAAAATCTAGGAAGACGGAAACTACCCTATCACCTGCATCTTCAGTTTGCAAGATTGGTGTGCGTAACCAGCAAATTTACACAACTGGTTTTTCCCTCAACCCGTGGTGATTCACTGTGAGAAGTTTCTTCTGCTCCAGGCGTGGAAATGAAATGATGGCGTGGCACTATTGGCCGGTAGACCGCGTCAGGGATCGATCAGTCGCCTGGTCAAGTCTTTCTATTTCACACCGTTTCCGCGAGTCGCGTGTCGATGTAGATGAGATGAAGTGATTACGACAAAACAAAAATCCAGTCCCCGAGCGAAGAAAATCTGCGACAAATAAAATAAACGCCGAAGCCTACAGAACATACGTCACCCAGTAACGGGCTAATCTCTAAAAAAGATGCTTTTACCTTTGTGATAAAGTACCTACCAAAAATAAAAGAAAGAAAGCTATGTCTTGGTTTCCGTTGCCATTCCTGTGCCCACGTACTGGAACGGAGTTATTTACCAACTGTGAATACACGAGCACTCTATATCACATCAAAAAAACCGGTGCAGTATTGTTATAATTAGAACTGGATTACAGTTTCATACACTTTAGCACAGTGGAGAGAGGGTCAGACACAATAAATTGTATTTGTGCTCCGATCACTAAAAGTTCAACAGCGTCTCGTGCGGAGAAGCGTTAGGTTCGGATTGGAACAACGCCACATTTTAACTCCACGTATTCGTCAAATTTTCAACAGTTCTTTGTAGATGACATAATTTTTAAAAATAAAAATAAAAATATTTTTATCCAAGAAGATCCTAGAACACGCTTCAAATGTCTCCATTATCACATAGTTAATTTTTGTTCAGCTCACATTCTGAGTAACGTCAAAATAGATTTATGGTTTTCAGCGCGTATAAAGAAATTATAGTCGTCTCGTTTGATCATATCAATGATTTAAAATTATTGCAATTGTTTCTAAGTCACAAAATAATTTCTGCTTTACCTGTAACGAAAATATTTTAAATGAAAGGTTGAAAATTCAATGATGATATTATGGTAAAGATATCTGAGCGAACAAAGAAAGACATTGAAGAATAGAGTGCCCATTTTCTTTAACAAACGTCCTTAGATCACTGACCAAAAAAATAGGCTATCTATCTTCTTGTATCCCGCCCGGAAGGCGGCGCGTGGGTCTGCTCCTGCAAACTGAAGGGTGGGCCGAATGTAGGAAGTGAGTAGGAGCAGGAAAAGGTGAAATGCTTCGCTATGCAATTGAAAGTGGTTTTACTTAACTTTGGCTGAGATGAGCACGTAGGTGCGAAACTGTACATCAAGTTACAAAGTTACTAGTAATGGCTCCCTAATATGAAATAGAAACAATGTTGTTTGGTCGCTTGCTCGTCATCAAATGGGCAGAATCTGGAGCGGCGCTCGTAGAGCTGCACAGCGCCGGCTAGAAGGCACTGTCGTCTGTGTCGGTGTCGTAGTGCCAACCTACGAACTTGCACCTACGCCGTGGCATCGTAGCTATCGATACCACATGTCTAAGTTGATTTTCTCATAGAACATCTAACAATAAACTAAAATGCCAATTAATACAAATTTTTAAAGAATAAACTACAATTTTGCTTGGTTAGTGCGGGAGCCAAAAAGCGTTCATTCATTTAAAAACAAAAAGGCACTATTTCCACAATTATTCATGACAATCAAGAACTAATGAAGGGCATTGTGAGGTTACGTAGATTTTCTTGGTGGAGGGTTAGGTATTGTCTTTCACAGTATAAGCTCCTTTATTCCCTTCACATTTACATTTCATTTCTACATTGTCAGTTTGTTACAATACTGTTTTACTAAGGCCATGTTGCAAGTCAACTGCTAACTCTGAAATATGATAAAAATAAATCATTGTGTAATAGGATCGCTACTAGGATTTAATACCTAAAAAGGAATGATATAAGTTCTGCTGCTCTTCATGTCTATGTCAGAGCAAATTCAACTTTCCTAAAGATGCATTAACAATTGGCTGAAATTATAATTTATGATGACACCTACGTATCATGAGGCGCAGGAGAGATTCATTGACGTTTAATGTAAATAAAGTTATTACCAAATACTGACGAAAACGAAAATCTTAGAAATAATAGCACACAAAAATACGAGGGCTATTCGGAAAGTAAGGTGTGATCACTCGCAAAATGGAAACCACAGTGAAAATTAAAAATGTTTTATTTGCAACAGGTTGCTAGATCTTCCAGCTACACTGCTATCCATTAAAATTGCTACACCAAGAAGAAATGCAGATGATAAACGGGTATTCATTGGACAAATATATTATACTAGAACTAACATGTGATTACATTTTCACGCAATTTGTGTGCATACATCCTGAGAAATCAGTACCCAGAACAACCACTTCTGGCCGTAATAACGCCAGACGGACGTAATCTTGTATACTGCATATTTTATTTGTCCCATTTAGTTCAGCCAGATGGTACAAGCCTGTTGCGTAGAACTATAATCTAGAAGTCGGAAATGTCTAAAGCTCTCTCGCCCCTCTCCCTCCGGTTTCATTCAGCCTAATGTGTTTCGCACGCAGCGGGCACATTTGCCATCAATGGAAATTTAATTCAGGGAATGAATGGAAGCCAATTACTGTTTGATTCGATTCCGCTGAGCGCTCCGCCAGAAGTCCCCGGCTGTAGCTGTTCTTTGTTAAATTGCGCTGGCGGTTTGTGGAGCATAAAAATACGCAAATTATCGAAATCGCTAGTTCTCTTTGCGATGACGTTTCAGTCAACCATCTTCTGGTAGTAACCTTTCTACGTAATTTCAATCGCAATATACAAAATTTGCAAACAAACGGAAAGTTGTTCGTACTGGAGCAAGAGTAAGTTCAATTCTTTTCTTTTCTAACTACGTAACAGGTTTGACTACAATAAGTTATTTATGTACTAGCAGG
Source organism: Schistocerca americana (assembly GCF_021461395.2). Lineage (NCBI taxonomy): Eukaryota > Metazoa > Arthropoda > Insecta > Orthoptera > Acrididae > Schistocerca > Schistocerca americana. The sequence continues at coordinate 163,654,457 of NC_060121.1, read as the reverse complement.
AACTAGTAATACACGTGACATGAGCAAGTAGCTAAAACTAGTAACACCAGTCTATAAGTATGTAGCACACGGAACTTACATACGGATCATGTCAGGGACTGGTAATTCACACATATGGATAATCTTTTTGCTAAGGGAAGTGTCCTTTCCAATCCGTTGTCTATGATCATGTGCAGATGGTGCCACATAGCTCGTAAATATTTGAAAAAGGTCATTTTTCAGGGCCACCAAAAGCTGCTTATGAAATAAACCCGTACTAAGAACTACTTTCTATCAAACAGTCATCAGATGTTACAAAATTACTTACGTCAGTCTGTATGTCTGTATGACATTAAAACAGGAACCATCGTGCGTAGCGGCAACCGCTGTCATCAATAAAAGGGATAGCAGAGTCAACAAAAAATACATACGTCTATCATGGTTTGAGAATGTGAAGCACTGTGTCTGTGATAAATAAAAGTTTTCACAAATGGCTGCAACCAGTCACCACGCGCGCGCTCGCTCACACACACACACACACACACACACACACACACACACACACACACACATCACACACAAACAAACACACACCTACTTTCCCCCTTCAGTAGCCCATTTACTCAAGCTATCAACATGTTAGACTCTGATGTATGGTTCCAAATCAATATGTAATAGGTCATAGTAAAACTACTAAATGAAAATTCAGTATCTAGAAATATAGTACAAATTCTTTCTGTACCGTAGTAACAGGCTTGCGTGTGACATTGTTTAATTACCATAACTGGCAAACATAAACAATGTATTCTAAAATTATTTGTGCGTTCGGAATTATACTGTGGAATGAAATAAGTATACGCAATGCAATCACGTCGATCTTACGATTTTACGATGTAAATAACTCCAGATACCCCGACAGATTCAGTGCTTACATGTTTCGATCATTTTCTGTCTAGCCACAGCTAAAGAAGGATCTCCACAGCTGCAACATCTAATAACGTATCGCCAGATAACTTGAAACGAATAACAGGATGGTAAAAAAAACGCCATCAAAGAAAGGCCATTAGTTGTAGTCATTTATGACACCTCTTTGATTATTATCTATAGTCATGAATTTTACTGGTGATTATGTTAAGCACAGTACTGTCAGTAAAGTTGAAGGACATGTCCGGTGGTAAATAGTCTTTTGTTGGAGAGGGAAAAGATTAGTATTTTAGTAGCGTAGGTAGGTGTGGGCATGATTATGAAGCACGGATGTGTAGTATCAATGGTGATAGTCTTGATAGGCAGGAAGGAAGGAAAAGTAGTTGGAGATGTCGGTAAGGGGGGAACAGAGATAGGGAATGATGGAGGTAGTAAAGAAAGTGGAGCCCTGATGAGGTGAGATTAGTAGGGTGGAAGTTTGGTTGGTGGGACGGGTAAATGTCGGGACGGATTTCGTGCTCTGGAAGAGGGAGACGATTGAAATTTCTTTGGGAAAGACTCTACAAGTGTAGGATTGTTAGGATTGGTCGGTATAAGCATGTTAACGTGCTAGGAATGGAAATTAGAGGGCAGATAATAGTATTGCTGTTGTCGAGCTTGTAGATGGTGTAAGTTGTTCGAAGGTGTTCATCGAGAGTGAGAAGATGTGGGAACTTGATGGCATGGTAAAAGATCCATGCGGGGCAGATAAATGGATGCGGAAATCAAGGTGAAGTTCATGACTTTCATGGATTTGGAGGAGCTGATAGAACATAGGTGGAAAGGATATCCATGCACCATTTACGTTGAGAGGATGGGTTGGGTCAAGGTTTTGTAGGTGTGGAGTATGCTGGGGGAGATAATCCCCAAGTACTGCCAGTTAGTAGCTTTAGTATATTGCGGACTTGCTCTTGGATATTTAGGTATCTATTTTAGTTGCCAGTCGAGATTTAGTCCAAGAGATTTTAGTGTCTTACTTAACTGGATAGGATGCTTGTAAATAGACAGGTAGAAGTCATGGGGGCGGAAGCTGCGAGAGGTTCTTCCTTTAATTAATACCTGGGTTTTGGAGGGTTTTTTTCACTAGGAGATAAGCTGACTGAGATGGATTTTCAGGGGTCGTTGGGACTTCTGGAATGTAGGAGCTAGGAAAGCGGCATCATCAGCATACTGAAGGAGGTGGACTGGTGGAGATGGTTTGGACATATTGGCAGTGTAGAGGAGATGAGAGAGGACAGAGCCTTTGCGCAAACCTGCAGCAGGATGAAAGGTATGGGGATTAGTACCATTAATAGTGGCGAAGGATGGGCCATTAAATAGGAAGAATGCAATATGTTGGACACAGTCAATTAGAAGTGCTAATTCCGGAATCTGAAAAGGAGTCCGAACTACCATACGTGATCATAAGCTTTCCCCAGGTCGAGGGATAGAAAAATGAGGATTTTTTGTTGTTGGGCTGGTGGAGTAGGAGATGAAGGAGGTACAAGAGCTGGTCGTGAGCATAGAAGTTGGGACGGAAGTCACACTGGTCTACAGGAAGGAGGTGGTTTTGGTTTAGGTGTTCATGGATGCATCGGGAGAGGATGGATTCAAAGACTTGGCAAGACACTGAGGTGAGGTTGATGCGAAGTTAAGGGCAACTAAGAAAAACGATTATATATGTCCAGAAATAAAATATTTGTCATTTACGGTTATGACAAAGTTGTATTTGAGTTTTTGAAAGAGAAACCGAGCATAACATTCTAAGTAAAGGTTTATGTATTACTGTTCATATCGGCTTTGACGTTCTTTCATTCCATCTGGGTACACCTACTGTACTATCGGGGGTCGTTAAGGGCAGCATTCCTCGCACCTAATGACGAGCGTATACAACATGAAGCTTTAAAATTCTGTGGCGACAAAATTAACTGTTCCGCTGTTATTACGGTTTTGAAAGAATTCTGATATTACAAAGCAAATTACGAGGAACATTCTACATAAATTTTAGACAGTTATAGGTTTTTTTATGCTGATGCCCAATGGACGAAGGTGGCATCATAGACATTATGATCTAGAAAAAGGAAGATTCACACCTCTCTTGTACAAATACTACAGCCTCAACATAAAAATGGTCCGTGGAGGCACAGCGAAGTAGATGGTTTGTGCATCTTGAGGAAAAGGAGGATTTTGGTGATTTTCCACAGTTCGCTATAGTAAGCTGTGGAGAGGATCTCGTTATAGAGATTTGTAAGAGTGACGAAAGGAGACGGTCGAAAGATAATGTGCTCATGACCAGGGTAACTGTTGCGTTTCTCGTGGCGTACTTTTCTTCATATAAGGTGCTGTGTTTGGTATGTTTAATTATGTTTGGAAGCTTTAATTCTGTAGCAGAAGCTTGGAACGAGAACTGGAACAGTGGTATTCATGCGTTTGTGGATAGGCATAGTAATCAAATGAGCATAGGCCCTACTTAGGAATTGTGAAGATGTCAAAGATAGGGTGCAGAGCGGTCATGTAGGCGATAGTTGTTGTGGAGCGACGGGTAGTGAGGGAAACGATTACTGTTATAATCGATGGAATGAATCGTAAATCTGGGAGGAGTTAATGGGGAGTGTAGCATTGCGTCTCGTGCATGTCTGACGCCAGTCCCGGAATTTCTGAATTTCATCAGTTCCTGTTGTGCCTTTGTACGAGTAATTTGCCAGTGGCGTGAGAATATATCGAACGACGAGCCTGCAGAAAGCAGTGGTATGCAAGCAACGTGATTCTCGGAGGAATAGAGCTTGTGGGGGAGAGGATGGGGCGATGATGATATGTGGTCTACGTAGGAATATGGGCGCATATACTGTCTGACTTCGTCTGCTGCAGGAAGGAAACGCCATGAGGAGTTCATCACATTAGTGGAAGGTTAGCGGGTGACTTCCAGTCTAGGTATTTATCGATTACTAGTACGCATTGCATTTGGTTTGGGAACAGTCTTAGATACCTTTATGGACAGATGCTGGGATGACGACCAGTTTGGCTTTAGAAAAGGCAAACGCACCAGAGAGGCTGTTCTGACGTTGCGGTCGATAATGGAAGTAAGACTAAAGGAAAATCAAGACACATTCATAGTATTTTTCAACCTGTAAAAAGCATCGAAGATATAAAATGGTGCAAGGTGTTTGACATTCTGAGACGAACAGGGGTAAGCCATAGGGAAAGACGGATAACATACTATATGTACAAGAACCAAGAGGGAACAATAAGGCTGGAAGACCATGACAAAATGCATGGATTAAAAAGGGTGTAAGACAGGGGAGTAGTCCTTCGCTCTTACTGTTCAATCTATACATCAAAGAAGCAATTACGGAAATAAAAGTTCCGGAGTGGAATTAAAATTCAAGGTGAAAGTGCATCGTTGATAAGATTCGATGATGACATTGCTATCCTCAATGAAAGTGAAGAGGAATTAGAGGATCTGCTGGAAGGAATGAACAGACTGATGAGTATAGAATATGTATGGAGACTAATCGAAGAAAGAGAAAAGTAGTGAGAAGTACCAGAAATGAGAACAGCGAGCCGGCCGGTGTGGCCGAACGGCTCTAGGCGCTTCGGTCTGGAACCGCTCGACCGCTACAGTCGCAGGTTCGAATCCTGCCTTGGGCATGGATGTGTGTGATGTCCTTAGGTTAGTTACGTTTAAGTTCAAAAAAATGGTTCAAATGGCTCTGAGAACTATGGGACTTACCTGCTGTGGTCATCAGTCTCCTAGAACTTAGGTTTAAGTAGTTCTAAGTTCTAGGGGACTGATGACCTCAGATGTTAAGTCCCATAGTGCTCAGAGGCATTTGAAACATTTTTTGAGAACAGCGAGGAACTTAACGTCAGGACTGGTGATCATGAAGTAGATGAAGTTAAGGAATTCTGTTACTTAGACAGCAAAATAATGGACCGAGCGAGGTGGCGCAGTGGTTAGACACTGGACTCGCATTCGGGAGGACGACGGTTCTATCCCTCCTCCGGCCATCCTGATTTAGGTTTTCCGTGATTTCCCTAAAATCGCTCCAGGCAAATGCCGGGATGGTTCCTTTCAAAGGGCACGGCCGACTTCCTTCCCCGTCCTTCCCTAATCCGATGAGACCGATGACCTCGCTGTTTGGTCTCCTTCCCCAAAACCAACCAACCAACCAGCAAAATAATGCATGACGGACGGCACAAGGAAAACAGAAATAGCAGACAAGCACTGGCAAAAAGAGAAATCGTGGCGAATAGAAGTCTACTAGTACGAAACATAGGTCTCAGTTTGAGGTAGAAGGTTCTGAGAGCGTACATTTGGCGCGCAGCACTGTATGGCAGTGATACATGGACTGTGGGATAATCGAACACACGAGAGTAGAAGCATTTGAAATGTGGTGCTACAGAAGAATGTTGTAAATTAGGTGGGCTGATAAGACAAGGAATGAGAAGGTTCTCCGCAGAATCAGTGAGGAAAAGAATTTATGAAACACTGACAAGAAGATGGGACAGGATGATAGGACAGGAAGAAAATGCCATCGGGTTCCTGGAATGTTAGCGGGCGGGTTCCAGCCTAGGAATCTATGACGAGGAGGATAGTACCCAGTGGCGCCAGCTTGTGCTAACGTGCTTTGACATTCGCCTCGCAAGGTTTTGAGCCTGCCTGAGCTTGCACTGCCGTACGGATTTTTGTCTTTTGGTCGCCCGGCCAGCGAATGTCGCTGCGGTTGCGAAATAAAGGAGCACAAAGCAGGCGCCAGGGGACCGGAGGGTGAAAAGAAATGCGAGCCCGCCCTTCTCGACGCTGCTTTTGAATTCGTAACAAATAACGTTGATTAAAAATGCGCAGTGCGCCGCGGCCGTTATCCAACACTCTCGAACCCATCACGTAAATTGGCTACACTGCAAGAGGACAATGCTAGTGCTTACTAAATATTTCGAGAGATTTTACTTTCTGGTACTGTGTTTTCCACTGCTTGACACTTATGAAAATTTCGCTGCAGTCAGTTCTTGAGTACATCATAACCGATATTACACCTCTACCGAGATAAATCCATGCTGTTGATTTTGTGTGTCTTATATCAGATAACGAGACGCTGATATATAGATCAGAGGTCAGTTTTGTTATGTATTTGGTGGCTGAGTGGAGAGCATATAGAATGTAGACTAGCAACAGCAATACATTAACTCCGCTAAAGAGAAATTTTGACATTGAATATAAATATAAGTTAAGTTAAAATTTCGAGCTTGGAGGCTATGGTCGATATTTGCAATGAACACATCAAAAAAAGTTTTGCATCATCTCGGTTCCGAGAGTTCCGGAACCTGTACAGAAAACTGGAATAGAGATCAACATAAATATCATTTTATTGCTCATGACAACCACCATGCAGCAAGACTTTCAGAGGTGGTGGCACAGATTGCTGTACACATCAGTACCCCTAATACACAGAAGCACGTCCTCTTGCACTGATGCATGCCTGTATTCGTCGTGGCATACTATCCACAAGTTCATCAAGGCAGTGTTGGTCCAGATTGTCCCACTCTTCAACGGCGGTTCGGGGTAGATCCCTCAGAGATTGGTGGGTCACGTCGTCCATAAACAGCCCTTTCGAGTCTATACCAGGCATGCTCGATAGGACTCATGCCTGGAGAACATGCTGGCCTCTCTAGTCGAGCGATGTCATTATCCTGAAGGAAGTCATTCACAAGATGTGCACGATGGGGCGCGAGCTGTCGTCAATGAAGATGAATGCCTCGCCAGTATGCTGTCGATATGGTTGCACTATCGGTCGGAGGGTGGCATTCACGTATCGTACAGCCGTTACAGCGCCTTCCATGACCACCAGCAGCTTACGTCGGCCCCATATAAGCCACCGTAAAACAGCAGCGAACGTCCACCGCGCTGTACTCGCCTGACCGGGTTACCTCCAAACACGTCTCCGACGATTGTCTGGTTGAAGGCATATGCGACACTCATAGGTGAAGAGAATGTGCTGCCAATCCTAAGCGGTCCATTCGGCATGTTGTTGAGCCCATCCGTACCGCGCTGCATGGTGTCGTGGTTGCAAAGATGGACCTCGCCTTGGATGTCGGGAGTGACGATGCGCATCATGCAGCCTATAGCGCACAGTTTGAGTCGTAACACGATGTCCTGTGGCTGCACGGAAAGCATAATTCAACATGGTGACGTTGCTGTCAGGGATCCTCCGAGCCATAATCCCTAAGCAGCGGTCATCCACTGCCGTAGTAGCCCTTGGGCTGCCTGAGCGAGGCATGTCATCGACAGTTCCTGCCTCTCTGTCTCTCCTCCATGTCCGAACAACATCGCTTTGGTTCATTCCGAGACGTCTGGACACTTCCTTTGTTGAGAGCCCTTCCTGGAACAAAGTAACAATGAGTGCGCAATTGAACTGCGGTATTGGCCGTCTAGGCATGGTTGAACTACAGACAACACGAGCCGTGTACCTCCTTCGTTGTGGAATGAATGGAACTCATCGGCTGTCAAACCGCCTCCGTCTAATAGACGCTGCTCATGCATGGTTGTTCGCATCTTTGGGCGGGTTTAGTGACATCTCTGAACAGTCAAAGGGACTGTGTCTGTGATACAATATCCACAGTCAACGTCTATCTTCAGGAGTACTGGGAACTGGGGTGATGCAAAACTTTTTCTGATATGTGTCTATCTAGAAACGCGAACCCATATCAATTGCAGGTTGCATGTCTAACGGCTTCCGGGGACAAAAGAATTTTAACTATCAATATTTCGCGTTAAGTTCTGACCGAATTTAAAAATTTAAAGTGCTGTCATAATCTACTCATTAAGAGATATAATCTTGTGTTAAAAGTTTAACACAATAAGACAAGTCTTGAGGCAACATGACTTACGTTGCACAAATATCTAAGTCCGCAGCTCGTGGTCGTGCGGTAGCGTTCTCGCTTCCCGCGCGCGGGTTCCCGAGTTCGATTCCCGGCGGGGTCAGGGATTTTCTCTGCCTCGAGATGACTGGGTGTTGTGTGCTGTCCTTAGTTTAGTTAGGTTTAAGTAGTTCTAAGTTCTGGGGGCCTGATGACCATAGCTGTTAAGTCCCATAGTGCTCAGAGCCATTTTTGAACAAATATCTAAATTTGTGAATGAGAGCACTTGGCGACTTCCAACAGACTTTACATACAATTTAAAATTCTAATGAAACTTTTCATCGCTGATAACCCCCACAAAATGATGAAAGGAAAAAGATTTACCGCTTAACACATTTTTGCTGTTCGTCCAATGAAACTTGAACATCAGACATGACATTGTAATTTATTACGTCTTTACTATCGACTCCGTAACACAGGATGCAGATGGTATCCAGATATATCACTGGATGTACCTGCCAGATCATGTCATTGTACGACACATAGTTCAGGAGATATGACGTCATAAATATTGAGATGTGTGAAAACCTGCTTTTGCTTTTAATGGAGCGCAAATTACTCACTATTAATTCATCCAGTGTTTCATAATGAAAGCACTTAGCTACTTCCAACAAATTTTAAACATAATTTCAAACCTTTTCCAAACGATTTCTCGTTTACATGGATAATCTCCAATATTTAACACATTAACTCATTTATAAGGTAATACATTTATAAGGTTATACATGGGAGTTCGATTCTTTGAAGAATCGGGGGTATACAGGCATAAAACCATTTTCTGACGTTTCGACTGTAACTGCGGGAGACGTGTTCCGAGGTAAAATGACAGCTGCATCATGGGCTCGAAGGGACCCTAATTTTAGAGCTGCATATGGAGCACCATAATTCGTCACTTATTTGCGTGATAATCTCCGACTGGCGCCATCGTTCTCGATAAAACGTAATCGTCTGTCATTCTGTTGACGTAAAGTCGACATTCAAATTTTGTCTAACGTTACACTTTCGTCTTTTTTCTTAATATTATTAAGATGTTCGTGAATCTTTATAGACAAACGTATCGCTAAGCTGCTCATATCATAAAATTTTATTTCGTGTTTACTATCTCGGAAAACATTTGATGCAGCCAGTTTGGCGTAAGTCCCAGATGGCAGTTCCTTTCCTGTTGTGGTTGCACAACAACAAGGAATGTTGTACACCCAAGGCGTCACTTGTGCATACCATACACCTTTTACCCTTCTTAAACTTTCATTTATGTTTTTGGTAGTCTAAAGATAGTTACGATTCCGTGTTTGACCAATAATTTCGCAATAACGCGTAATTGTATTAATAAACTGGAGAAAAGCTTTCCCTGTCGGTGGCGGTAGCTCCTTAGCAGTCCTACCTTCCCCTCTTCTTGGACGTAATGCTTGATTGTCCTCCTTAACGTAAGTGATTTTCTTGAAAAACGACTGTGGAGGATTCAGGTCATCTTATAAATAAAGCGGCTTGCAAATTTTATTGGTTCAAACGCCCTAGGTTTGAATGACGTCTCTTTTCTGTCTTGGGTGATGGTTGAATTCCTCGTGGAAGTATCGACCAATTTGCATAGCATTTTATGGTCCGAAGCCCACTCGTCCACTAGTTTGATCACAGATACATTCAGAAAATTAAGTTGCTCATAGCTCTATCTCTCCATTGTAAACTGAATTTTTGGGTTGATACTATTGAGGTGCACCAAACAGACATACTACTCCACCGTGCGCAGTACTACAGAGGTGTCATTCCCATAGCTACACTACTTAGTTGGCCTTTTAATGGCTGTCTGCAGCCCATATTGTTCAAAAAATTCCATAAATAAATTGACAAAGCTGGACTAAGAGGGCTGCCCATGACCACCCCGTCAATTTACTCATAAAATTCATTGCTGTACTGGAAATAGGCTACTATATCACTCGTAAAAAATACCTGATATATATGAAATAGCTTCGTTCACGGGAATCATCATAAGTAACGACAAAGTATCAAATGTGACAAGATTATCACTTGGACCCACATGCATGTTTTCTTGTTTGTCAATAAAAATCATTGACAAAGTATCAAATGTGACAAGAATATCACTTGGACCCACATGCATGTTTCCTTGTTTGTCAATAAAAATCATTGACTTTTTAATATAACTGTCATATCTATTAATGTAAAGTTCTTGGACTGAGGCTAGACATCTGGCCATCTCGTGAGTGGGAGACCGTGTAGTACTCACAATAGGCCTGAAGGGAACCCCTGGCTGGTATGCCATATGGCGAATAAGCTTCTGTCCTGCAGAGTTATTTCTTATCATCCAAGGGGAACGAGATTCCTGTTATCAGTTGCTTGACAATTTTTAAACTTTTGCTCTAGGATCTTTGCCAAGCTTTTTACAAGTACTCGGATGACCTAGTCTGTGGTGACATAGCGCGTGTCCATTGAACAGTTTGCTGCTCGACACAGCGTCAGGAGAGAGGCGCATTAGTGCTCAGGCTGTGAATCAGCGCCCCTGGAGATGCACAAAGGCCGTTTGGTGGCACCCTGGAGGTGACCCGAGCCGGATGGCGCTACATTATCAGGTCTACGAACAGCCCGTAGACCGTCAGCTAGTGTAAACAGAGGCTGGTTGTGGTAGAGGCTGTGTGAGCCACATTGGACTATGTCCTGGCAAGGAGTATATCGGTAACAATTGGTGACTATCTACTGCTAGGTCTGGGCCGCTAGTATTCATAGCGAATTAGCCAAGCATTATTATGACCAGGCCCGAGTTCTTACAGCGTCAAGTCAAGGTACACACGCTACCTGGGCCGAGGACTTGCACCCTGCTGCCGTAGTACTATTCTCACCAGGAAGTGGAATTCCACCTGCAGATAGCCAGGCTGCCTGCTCATGGATTGTGAAGTCTGCTTGGAGATGTATTGGCGCAGCAGCTCGCTTTCTCGTTTCGTTGCTAGGATATTTCGGCAGTGGAAACGCCAATTTTCCGTAATATCCTTCGTTTCAGCAGTGATACTCGAATATGTACAGGAGAACTTTAGCGACGTTTGAAAGTTATGGGAGAAATGCTGGCGGAAGTACAGGTGTAAGGATGGTTCAGAATGGTTCAAATGGCTCTGAGCACTATGGGACTTAACAGCTTAGGTCATCAGTCCCCTATAACTTAGAACTACTTAAACCTAACTAACCTAAGGACATCACACACATCCACGCCCGAGACAGGATTCGAACCTGCGACCGTAGCAGTCCCGCGGTTCCGGACTGAAGCGCCTTGAACCCTACGGCCACCGCGGTCGGCGTGTAAGGATGGAGGAGGTTATAGCGTTGGTCACAAAAGGCAGGTTTATGAGTTGCAGTGGTGATCTCGCACACAGTTTTAATCTGCCAGGATGTTTCACGGGGAAAAAGACTACAGTTTCTCAAGAAGTAGCCATTTACCAGGCAAAGGTAGGACAGAGAGACTGCAGCTGGCCTGTGTTTCAGCTCACGAAGACTGCAACTGTCGCACCCGTGGACGGCTCGGCTCGGCGTACATCTTGTAGAATACAAAAGGCAGTCAACAGTGGCGCTCCAGTTAAGAAAGCGAGGAAGACAAACGGCAGAAGTTGGGCGGGCGGGCGGACAAGGCGGCTCCGTGGCGTCATTAGCTGTGGGCGGCAGCCGCGCGCCATGTTATCAGCACAGGGCAGAGCGGTGAGCAGATATTGTGGGCCAGAGCGCCGAGAATTGGACCAACTTCTGCAGCGCTGCCACGCCAGGGCGATGTGGTGAGGCCGTGTCCCGGCGTGGGCGGCAGGAAGAGAGGCGTGGGGTGGAGAAAGAGGCGCAGGAGCCAAGCTGCAGCCTGCGGGCTGGTAATTACCCCCCAGTGAATCACAGCGGGCGACGTCCACAGGCGGACATTTAATTCTTTCTCTATAATTAAAATACTTCAAATAGTACGGATTAGACACCCGAAGGATGCCGTTCTACAGTAGAGAATCTGGTGCTATTGAACAGGATGCCCATTCTTGCGGTTTTCGAAAGTAATGCAAGGCCGATTCTTTTCTGTTTCAAATACGCTTTATGCAATTACAAATTACATCTACACTACTTCGCATTATATCTGCAATAACACGACGGTGGCATGCCATATAGGCATGAAGTGGTCTACATTCTTGTGTATTTATTTTTATTAATTGTTTTATTGCTGTTACTACTGACTCCACTGTCACTAAATCTAAGGTTGGTCGTTATGATCTATATACAGTGGCGGCCCGTGAGTATACATTCTGGGTATTCACAAATTTTTCGATACGGATTAATGTGAGAGCGTGAACTTAATAGCATCTACCATATAATACAGTGCTGGCCATTAAAATTGCTACACCAAGAAGAAATGCAGATGATAAACGGGTATTCAAGGGACAAATATATTATACTAGAACTGACATGTGATTACATTTTCACGCAATTTGGGTGCATAGATCCTGAGAAATCAGTACCCAGAACAACCATCTCTGGCCGTAATAACGGCCTTGATACGCCTGGGCATTGAGTCAAACAGAACTTGGATGGCGTGTACAGGAACAGCTGCCCATGCAGCTTCAACACGATACCACTGTTCATCAAGAGAAGTGACAGGCGTATTGTGACGAGCCAGTTGCTCGGCCACCATTGACCAGATGTTTTCAATTGGTGAGAGATCTGGAGAATGTGCTGGCCAGGGCCGCAGTCGGACATTTTCTGTATCCAGAAAGGCCCGTACAGGACCTGCAACATGCGGTCGTGCATTATCCTGCTGAAATGTAGGGTTTCGCAGGGATCGAATCAAGGGTAGAGCCACGGGTCATAACACATCTGAAATATAACGTCCACTGTTCAAAGTGCCGTCACTGCGAACGAGAGGTGACCGAGACGTGTAATCAAAGGCACCCAATACCATCACGCCGGGTGATACGCCAGTATGGCGATGACGAATACACGCTTCCAATGTGCGTTCACTGCGATGTCGCCAAACACGGATGCGACCATCATGATGCTGTAAACAGATCCTGGATTCATCCGAAAAAATGACGTTTTGCCATTCGTGCACCCAGGTTCGTTGTTGAGTACACCATCGCAGGCGCTCCCGTTGGTGATACAACGTCAAGGGTAACCGCAGCCATGGTCTCCGAGCTGCTGCAAACGTCGTCGAACTGGTCGTGCAGATGGTTATTGTCTTGCAAACGTCCCCATCTGTTGACTGTATCGAGACGTGGCTGCACGATCCGTTACAGCCATGCGGATAAGATGCCTGTCATCTCGACTGCTAGTGATACGAGGCCGTTGGGATCCAGCACGGCGTTCCGTATTACCCTCTTGAACCCACCGATTCCATATTCTGCTAACAGTCATTGTATCTCGACCAACGCGAGCAGAAATGTGGCGATACGATAAACCGCAATCGCGATAGGCTACAATCCGACCTTTATCAAAGTCGGAAACGTGATGGTACGCATTTATCCTCCTTACACGAGGCATCACAACAACGTTTCACCAGGCAACGCCGGTCAACTGCTGTTTGTGTATGAGATATCGGGTGGAAACTTTCCTCATGTCAGCACGTTGTAGGTGTCACCACCGGTGCCAACCTTGTGTGAATGCTCTGAAAAGCTAAATGATTTGCATATCACAGCATCTTCTTCCGGTCGGTTAAATTTCGCGTCTGTAGCACGTTATCTTCGCGGTGTAGCAATTTTAATGACCAGTAGTGTAGTTATGCTTATCAGCAAGCTTATACAACTACAGCCACTGCCAATAATAATAATAATAACAATTATAATAATAATAATAATTCCAATAATAATAATAACAATAACAATCATAATAATAAGAATAATACGTGTAGCTTATCTGATGAAACAATGAATTGTTTTTGTGGTATTTTGTTGTTTTGTTCACAATTAAGTGCAGTTTAGGGCAGTAATGAAACAATGTTAAGCATTCCCAACTCTCCATTTCGCATTTTTGTGTGAGAGTTTTCGTACTTTTCCATTTTCTCGGACGAATGTACAAGATCCCAACAGAACTATTAGTTCACGAATTTACTTCTGGACTGAAAATCAGCTTTCTTACTCTGCACCCACACAACAACTTGTGATAACTGTACACCTCCTCCTTAAACGTTCCCTTATAGTCACGCTTATTGATTTCGTCTCTCTCTCAAAGGATCGCAGTGGCCCAAGTTCCTTTGCGGCTAACTTCCTCCCAGTTTACTTTTCTGTTCCCACAATGAGATTTTTCACTCTGCAGGGAAGTGTGCGTTAATATGAAACTTCCGGGAAGATTCAAAAATTGTTTAAATGGCTCTAAGAACTATGGGACTTAACATATGAGGTCATCAGTGCCATAGACTTAGAAACTACCCTAAGGACATCACACACATCCATGCCCGAGGGAGGATTCGAACCTGCGACCGTAGCAGGTCCGCGGTTCCGGACTGAGGCGCCTAGAACCGCTCGGCCACAGCGGCAGGCTCCTGGCATATTAAAGCTGCGTGCCGCACCGAGACTCGAGACTCGAAGTCGGGACCTTTGTCTTTCGCGGGTAATTGCTCTACCAACTGAACTCCCCAAGCATGACTCACGACCCATTCTCAGAGCTTTACTTTTCTTTTAGCATTTAAAACAGATTCAACATAGCTCATGTTTACACTGCACACTAAAGCCGATTCCTGCACAATAACTCCAAACACAAAGTGCCGTTTGGAGAGACGATTGAATTCAAGTAGTAATGTCGACCGACATGGTCACTTGACTGGAAAACAAATGGGGCACTGAGGCCCGTAAGGGGCTAAAGCACCCCATTAAAGTGAACTCCAGAGAAACCAGTGATACAGCTTTTCGTCAATTTTCATATACACAGTGCGGGTCTGCAGCACAGATAAACCTGACTCACCAAAAGGTCAAGAAACTTGATAAACTTGAATAAATGCTACAGTCTCACAATCGACAGTGATGTGCTTTGGGCCTTTATGAGTCTCAGCGCCTCAAATGGATTACTTTATAATAAAATTCACAACTTAACTCATTACTTAACTTCATGACTTAACTCACTCAGAAACCCACAAAATAGGTTTACTGTCAGTACAACTTTAACATATTCTGACGTCCGATCTAATTTTGCTACAGTGTATAGTGAGTGAATTAGCATATCTGAGGAGTGCGCTTATCATCCAGCAGGATTTATGCCGAGAGAACGGGGATAAATGTCTGCCGTAGTGTGCTACCACCTGGTGGCCATGGTGCAAATTTCGAGTTGCAAGGGCTAGCTGTGCACATTTTTTTAAACAAATCCGCATATATTTGGGCCGTAAGGCAATTAGGTCAAGCGAGTTGCGAGTTGGGGATTAGAGGAACAGTAGCGTGGTACATTTAAGTGACGCATCTTTCAGATTGCAGCATCTGTGGAACGTTTAACAGCATTCAAAGAAAAATAAGCAATAAATCTGCAAGGAATCGAAAGTCTACATAGTGCATATTTCTTTCATTACGACCCATAGGACCACGTTTTTCTGCCCGTTTCGTACAGTCACTAGCAGTGGCCTGTACAAGTCCAGCCACTTTCCTCCTTGACCATAGAGTTGGCGCATTGCTGCACCCCCTCCTATGTCCTTCCACCGTCGGAGGATGGCACGGAACTTAAAAGTTCCACCGCCACACCTTCAAAGTGCTATGCTCGGCTGTTATTCACCCGTTGCTTTGAGTCTCCTCTTACTTGTCAACCGAGACAGTTGGGCCGGATCTGAACCGGTGACACTGTGTATTAGTAACCTGCCACAGTAAAAAAATAAAATCATTACGACATGAAACATACAATATTAACCATCTTCAGCTAAAGTACGCAAAAACACCAACTTTGTCTCCGTTATGTTACAATGGTAACTAGCAGTCCCAAGATTGTTGACCAATCAGTTGTTTACATTTATCTTTATGCCCATACTAAACTACTGTCAAATGATAAACTGTAGAAATGACATCAAGTGACACACACATGTTCGACTGGTTTCCATCTAAGACCAATATCCAGCACAGATTTTGTAAAACAAGAATTACATTTTTGACATTGTGTTATCTGACGTATATATGTAATTCCTGCTGTCAACGAAAATCTGAGCTGGATATTAGTCTTTCACCTAAATTGCTCATACATTAAATAATCAATTAAACATCGCCTTACAATAGTAAATAGTGTCATTTCCATCGCCTAATGATTAAGCTTGGAAGCATTGTAACCTTTGCATAACCTTGTCGGTTCCTATAAACAAACTTTCTTTGACGTGCTCTCGAATGAGGCCTCCACTGTTGTGGTTCCAGTGTTGAAGTGTGCAGTGAAGTGGTTTCCGTTGGATGCCCAACACAGAGCGCCAGCAGAACAGTATTATTGTTCATAAAATAAAATGGATGTTGTATCGACGTCCCAGGAATTAACACTGGTGAGTGCGTCAGCAGTAGGCACCCAGTGACGTTAAAAGGCTGTCGGTCTCGCGAAAATAGCATGCAGTGACGTCCATGCGGTTAACAGCTTCGGAAGTGGATGACAAGGGCGCACGTGATCACGCTGTAAGTAGCAAACAGGAAAGGCAGGCACTGGCTGCAGAGATTGCTCTGAGGGTAGGGAAATGGGCAGCAAAGATTGCGCACCCATTCAATGACAGAAGCTGCACGTCCCCTTGTAGGGTTGGGTTGTTTTTGGGGGGAGGAGACCAGACAGCGAAGTCATCGGTCTCGTCGGATTAGGGAAGGAAGAGGAAGGAAGTCGGCCGTGCCCTTTCAAAGGTGCCATCCCGCCATTTTCCTGGAGAGATTTAGGGAAATCAAAGAAAACCTAAATAGGATGGCCGGACGCGGGATTGAACCGTCGTCCTCCCGAATGCGAGTCCAGTGTGCTAACCACTGCACCACCTCGCTCGGTCCCCTTATAGGGATCATAGGGTGGAAGGCGGCAGCAACTGTAGTAGCGTCCCTAAGTCGACTGCTGATCAAAGGCGCCTACGTCCATTCCGTCAGAGTGGGCATGGACAGCGGCACTACGCTTAACAGTGTCTAACCCCACAAGGTGGAACTTTCTACTCCATAGAAGCTTGTAGACATACTGGTAGATGGCAGACCAACGTAAGTTCCTCCTCCAGGCTGGTCGGATGCGATTTCCACTGGAAATGAGCAATATTTATATGAGACTGACCCACTTTCTTTAGGCTACTGTGAGGCAACAGTGACATCACTTGACTTGTTTTTCCCATCTGGTCAGCTTTCCTGAACGCTAAGTGATGTCCCAGCTTTACACTTCAGGTGTATTTTGCAGCGTCAGTGTACTGAACAATGACTCTTGTATCTGACTTATGCTTTCTTACTTAATCGTGTGTGGTCATCATAATGATGGCACTGCGTTGGCTTGTCAGACTGCCGAGCTCATACGATATTAGCAATTTACTAAGTAGTGTGGCCATGATATTTGCAGTATCAGTGGTCTCCCCATGTTGAAACCCCACTCAGCTGTTACGGCTTGGCCGGCCGAAGTGGCCGTGCGGTTAAAGGCGCTGCAGTCTGGAACCGCAAGACCGCTACGGTCGCAGGTTCGAATCCTGCCTCGGGCATGGATGTTTGTGATGTCCTTAGGTTAGTTAGGTTTAACTAGTTCTAAGTTCTAGGGGACTAATGACCTCAGCAGTTGAGTCCCATAGTGCTCAGAGCCATTTGAACCATTTGTTACGGCTTGACCCACTTTCCTCTTTTTCGTGCATTCCCAGGGAAGGTACTAAAATTTTTATTTGGTGCATTATATGACATGGCACAAATTAAACAATAGTGTAGTGGAAATTAACACATTACATTGGTAATCAGCCTGATCATCAGTTCACCACACCAGTTCATCGTCATCATTATCATCATCTCATCGTCATCTCTATGTCAACTTACAATGTTGGATGAGCTTTCCTCCTCGCAGTTTCAGTGTTTAACTTCTCAAGATGGTCCTGCTTCTGCTGTTCTTGTACGCATATACTCGAAACCGATTTCATCTCGTCCCATTTGGTTATTAAATATAATTTCCTGCACTTTGGTACTGATATTCCAGCGCTCCCTGTTGTAAAACTGATACTGCAGTGCTCTTGATATGCTGTTAACGACAGAGTTAAGTTACTTCCACCCTTTGGTATCCTGACCAGTTCTGTCCAAGTTCAAATCATCCAGTGCGTTCTGACTTTTTATTCAGCGCAAATGACACTGAAGCAGCACGTGTTCAGACGTCCCTATTTCTCCGCAGTCGCAGAGAGCTATTTCCTATTTCTCTCTTCCGTCTGGATGGCCATGGTAAAGACCACGTCCAGTAACGCGGTGCACCATTCCCTTGGTTCAACCATCCAGGCGATGTTGACATCTGCATATGCAAAAGATTTGCTCTTCAGAGCAGCGGATTTCTCATTCAGAAAACTTATTTCAATGTTGTTTGTTTAAATGATACAAACTGAGACTGTCATTTTTTTGTTTATTCGTTGTATGATACTACTATTTCGATCTTAAACCATTATGAAGTATCTTTACAAAAAATTTACCAATGGCAGATTGTGACTCACAACTTTCTGCGCCTGTGTGCATTTAAATGGTGACCACTGGATTGTGCTTACGAGTGGGGGTATCGCTGTTGTCATAAAATTAGAATCACTAGCACCGTTGGTACGGACACATGTCGTAGATTTTAAACTTACGTATTTAAACATGGCTGTGAGCCAGCAACCGTACAATAATATAATTTGTAAACTATAGGCAACAAGTAGCTGCAGGATTTAACTAGACCTGGTTTTGGCACCTACCTGAAAAGATAAGAAAACCATAAACACAGAGGAAAACCGAAAATAGGTGGTTATTATACTGAACAAATTTATGAAGCCACTATGCTCACATGTAGTGACTGATGAACAGGTTTAAGATAAAAATACTCTCGCCATATAGAATAACTTCTTAAAATTATATTTAAAACCATATAAAAATTTAAGGTATTAGAGCTGACGTAACACTGGTACTCGTCAGCAAAAATTATAGCTACGTGACGTAGTTATAACTGTATGTAGCTAAGGGATGTAAGAGGAAACAGGCAGTGGAGGTGGCATCAGACTAAAAGGCTCACAGGCCGAAGTTGCCACAACGTGGACACGAAACAAGTCGCACCAACTACTAACAATCGAAGAAATCAGCTTCTTCCATTAACAAAAATATTTTAAATAGCGTATCATTTTCACCCCGCAAGACAACAGCCAGTATTACGCAAAATAAAACTTTTATAAAGGACAATGTAATAGCGAATATTCTGTGTATAGACATTGCCCAGTCTGCTTTGATACACCAAGAAATCGAGCCACTTCGTTCAACGGAGTCACTGCGACTACGACAGCTGCTTTGTGCAACTACATCACGGGTCCACGTCGCTACATCTTACTCTGCTAATTCCATGCAAATGACTATCGCGTACACACTACTTCAATGCAATGACATACGTCAGTGAAGAGCTCTGAATAATTTTGGTCAGTTACTGTGTGCCTAATGAATACAGAAACAGAGCGTTTTAAAATAATTTTCTGAGTAATTCTCACAGTTCTGAGCTACTCAGGTGACACTCGATACCGGTAGCTTCGTGCCAAACCGAATCCATTGTAAAAGATACGGAACGATCTCTCAGTTACTCCGTTCTTTGCTCGCGGTTTCTGTTGTCGCTACTCATTACTGGAACTACGTCTCTTATTCAGTAACAATTATTACCTGCCCGGAAAGCTGTGCATGTTAAAGCGCCTCTTCTGGGTCGTGTAGCTACGCCGGTATCGGATCACATAACGCCCAGTGGATTTAAGACGAAGCTTAGCGTTACAAGATCCCCTCGCGGCACCAAATCTTCACCAAAGGCTCGACGTTTAGCAAAGAGTCCGTAGAAAGTGGTGCAGGCGATGTGCACTATAACTGGTCACGCCTTTCCACCCGAGACTGCCCTAGTTAAAGTAACCCTTCTTGGGATTATCTTAATGAATTGGCGAATAGGACCTTCTCCTACCTATTTTCTGTGAATCTCTTATTGATTTGGACTCTCGAAACAGTTCTTGTAGCGCACTGCATTCTATGGAAGAAGCAAGCAGGCAACCTGTGACTATAATAGGAAGTGAGGGGACGTAATTTACACTACTGGCCATTAAAATTGCTACACCAAGAAGAAATGCAGATGCTAAACGGGTATTCATTGGACAAATATATTATACTAGAACTAACATGTGATTACATTTTCACACAATTTGGGTGCATAGATCCTGAGAAATCAGTACCCAGAACAACCACCTCTGGCCGTAATAACGGCCTTGATACGCCTCGGCATTGAGTCCATCAGAGCTTGGATGGAGTGTACAGGTACAGCTGCCCATGCATCTTCAATACGATACCACAGTTCATCAAGAGTAGTGACTGGCGCATTGTGACGAGCCAGTTGCTCGGTCACCATTGACCTGACGTTTTCAGTTGGCGAGAGATCTGGAGAATGTGCTGGCCAGGGCAGCAGTCGAACATTTTCTGTATCCAGAAAGGCCCGTACAGGACCTGCAACATGCGGTCGTGCATTATCGTGTTGAAATGTAGGGTTTCGCAGGGATCGAATGAAGGGTAGAGCCACGGGTCGTAACACATCTGAAATGTAACGTCCACTGTTCAAAGTGCCGTCAATGCGAACAAGAGATGACCGAGGCGTGTAACCAATGGCACCCCATACCATCACGCCGGGTGATACGCCAGTATGGCGATGACGAATACACGCTTCCAATGTGCGTTCACCGCGATGTCGCCAAACACGGATGCGACCATCATGATGCTGTAAACAGAACCTGGATTCATCTGAAAAAATAACGTTTTGCCATTCGTGCACCCAGGTTCGTCGTTGAGGACAGCATCGCAGGCGCTCCTGTCTGTGATGCAGCGTCAAGGGTAACCGCAGCCATGGTCTCCGGGCTGACAGTCAATTCTGCTGCAAACGTCGTCACACTGTTCATGGAGATGGTTGTTGTAGACGTCCCCATCTGTTGACTCAGGAATCGAGACGTGGCTGCACGATCAGTTACAGCCATGCGGATAAGATGTCTGTCATCTCGACTGCTAGTGATACGAGGCCGTTGGGATCCAGCACGGCGTTCCGTATCACCATCCTGAAGCCACCGATTCCATATTCTGCTAACAGTCATTGTATTTCGACCAACGCGAGCAGCAATGTCGCGATACGACAAACCGCAATCGCGATAGGCTACAATCCGACCTTTCTCAAAGTCGGAAACATGATGGTACGCATTTCTCCTCCTTACACGAGGCATCACAACAACGTTTCACCAGGCAACGCCGGTCAACTGCTGTTCGTGTATGAGAAATCGGTTGGAAACTTTCGTCATGTCAGTACGTTGTAGGTGTCGCCACCGGCGGCAACCTTGTGTGAATGCTCTGAAAAGCTAATCATTTGCATATCACAGCATCGTCTTGCTGTCGGTTAAATTTCGTGCCTGTAGCACGTCATCTTCATGGTGTAGCAATTTCAATGGCCAGTAGTGTACTGGGTGATCAAAAAGTCAGTATAAATTCGAAAACTGAATAAATCATGGAATAATATAGATAGAGAGGTACAAATTGACACACATGTTTGGAATGACTAGGGGTTTTATTAGAACCAAAAAATACAAAAGTTCAAAAAATGTCCCACAGATGGCGCTTCATCTAATCAGAATAGCAATGATTAGCATAACAAAGTAAGACAAAGCAAAGATGGTGTTCTTTATAGGAAATGCTCAATACGTCCACCATCATTCCTCAAGAATAGCTGTAGTCGAGGAATAATTTTGTGAACAGCACTGTAAAGCATGTCCGGAGTTATGGTGAGGCATTGGTGTCGGAATTTCTTTCAGCATCCCTAGAGATGTCAGTCGCTCACGATGCACTTGCGACTTCAGGTAACCCCAAAGCGAATAATCGCACGGACTGAGGTCTGGGGACCTGGGATACCAAGCATGACGAAATGGCGGCTGAGCACACGATCATCACCAAACGACGCGCGCAAGAGATCATTTACGCGTCTAGCAATATGGGGTGGATCGCCATCCTGAATAAACATCGTACGCTCCAGCAGGTGTTTATCAGCCAGGCTAGGGATGATGCGATTCTGTAACATATCGACGTACCTCTCATCCGTCACGGTAGCAGTTACAAAACCTGAATCACGCATTTCCTCGAAGAAAAAAGGCCCGATAACGGTAGATATGGTAAATCCAACCCATACCGTGACTTTCTCGTCGTGCAATGGAGTTTCCACGACAGTTCTAGGATTTTCGGTAGCCCAAATTCTGCAGTTGTGGGCGTTGACAGACCCTCGGAGCGTGAAATGAGCTTCGTCGGTCCACATCACGTTACTCAACCAATCGTCACCTTCCACCATCTTTTGAAACGCCCACACCGCAAATGCCCTCCTCTTCACTAAATCACCAGGTAACAGTTCATGATGCCGATGGATTTTGTACGGATAGCATCGGAGGGTACGCCTAAGTGCTAACTAAACAGCAGTGTATGGAATGCCGGTGCGACGTGCGACTGCACGAGCACTGACTTCCCCGTGCATGGACGAACCCGCTACAGTCTCCATTTCTTCCTGAACTGTCTCAGCAGCATTACGCCTTGTGCTCGGTCGGTCACTACGGGGCCTATCGTCTAAACAACCCGTGGCTTCGAACTTCGAAATCATTCTCGCCACAGCTAATTTGTCAACGGACCTTTACCCGTTCGAATCCCCTTCCTATGGCGATAGGATCGTAACGCTGAACTAGCACATTCCCCATTCTGATAATACAGCTTCACTAAAAACGCCTTTTCAGGTAACGTCAACATGGTGCGACTGCTGGCTCATCTGATTCTCTCTCTCATTACAGCTCCATTTATACACGATTGTCATGCGCAGTCAATGACATTTTGCTGTCCAGAGCCATCTGTCAGACATTTTGTGAACTTTGTTTTTCTTTTGGGTCTAATAAAACGCTATGTCATTCCAAGCATGTGTGTCAATTTTTACCTCTCTATCTACATTATTCCGTGGTATGTGAAGTTTTCAAATTTATACTGACTTTTTGATCACCCGGTACACTACTCTCCATTAAAATTGCTACTGGGGAACGAGCAAGGGGGCCTCCTTCCTGAAGGCGGCAGCATACGTAACAGATATGGATGCGGTCGTGGGTGGAGGTACAGCTTCGCCCGCCGCTACATGAATTATTCTCCTCTGGATGCACTTTGAGTGTACGGGGCCCTCCTTGCAACCTAAGCAGGCGTTGGGGAGCACGTCGTAAATAATTTTCGTTCTACAGCGACCAAGAAGAAAGTAATAAGGGGCATGTCTTGTAAGCTTGATCCGAACTTACCTCACCCATTAAGAATGGGATACGTCGTAAAAGTGATCCATCTTTCGGCGAAATGGTTGAGTACGTGTCCATATGGTTGTAAAGCATTGACCACAACGTCTTCCGGAACCTCGAAGGGAAGTTCAAAGACCCTAACAGCGCGGAGGCGAGTCCCGCGTGGTTGATTTCCATCAGAATATTTGACTTTTAGCCCATTCTTATGGTCACGTAAAATTTTAGTGCATACTGTGTCGTTGAGTAATTTAAGGTAAACCACACTACTCGTGGAAGAGAGGTGGATGGCTGTCAGGTCCTGTGGATCTAATCTGATCTTTTTCCATAAGAAGCATTCCATTTCGAAAGCTTTGAGTAAGACGAATCCAGTAGCGAAGCTGATCTTGGTAGTTGACTTTCTATATGAGTGAGCCTTGTACCGTAGTTACTCGCGAGAAACACAAGAGGTATACAACTTCGCATGGAACGTTTCACGGCGTTGACGTAACAGGCGTTCGAGCCGCTCCGCCACTGGAGGTGAACTTTGCTTTATCGACGGAGCTATCCGTGCATGACTCCGGACCCCTCCTCACAACTTTACTTCCACCAGTACCTCATCTCCTGCCTTAAAACTTCACAGAAGCTCTCTAGCGAAACTTGCAATAGTAGCACTCCTGGAAGAAAGGATATTGCAGAGATATGGCTTAGCCACAGCCTTGGGGATCTTTGCAGAATCAAATTTTCACTCTGCAGCGGGCCGTGCGCTGATATGAAACTTCTTGGCAGATTAGAATGTTTGCAACTCAAAGTGACAGTTTAACCACGTTCGTATTATTGAAATGATATTTTTGTATGAGCCGTGTGCTATATTTTAGTTTTAATTTTGTGACTGAGGCTGTTTATTGTATTTATGTCTTACCGCTTATATTATTTCTTTAATTGTTAGTATCTTCTTATCTTAAATTCTCTTACTGAGTTGGGTCCTACTCACTCCTTGTAACATTTGTCAAAGTGTAACTATATTTGTAACTGTGGGGGTGGTTGGATATGCAGGGTAAATTTGTTTGTTTGTTTGTTTGTCTGTGTGTGTGTGTGTGTGTGTGTGTGTGTGTGTGTGTGTGTGGGCGCGCGCGCGCGCGCTTGTGCGTGTGCGTGTGGACGTATACATTGAAAGTCTTTCCTATTTTCCTTTGTTATTGTTGATAAAAAAGTGTTTTTTTTCCTTTATAATGATACTGTGTTCGTGTGTGCCTCTCAATTTTTAGGCTATTTTTCACGGTTATATGCAGTCGCGTATTCGTATGAGAATAGAATGTTTAGATGATGCTTACAGCGATGTGTTCCTGAAGCGAGTTTTGCTGTCTTTTGGTCACGGGTCCATAAGAGTTCCATTACCCGTTTCTGTTAGAATATTATTGGTTCGTATCTTATGTTCCAGTTTGTTTTCATAGTAACCGCAACTGCATTGTTCTTCTTATGTTTCCGACATCTTTTACGTATATTATTTACTAATTCCCTTGCCGGTCTATGTTTATTTCCATGTTTTGTTTTTCTTTTATGATTGGATGCGTTCTTCACTGATACAAAATTATATATATACACAATTTGTTTCTTGTGCTGTTGACAGTAAGTTTTATTCCATTTTTCAACAGCTGTTTCTTCCTTTGTTTAGTTCTGTTCAGATACAGTTATTCAGCGTGCGTGAAATATGTAGTTTTATCCACGCAATTCTCGTCCAGACCGTGATTCTACTATTGTCTTCTTTTCTTTTGACCTGATGATCTGTTGTTCATGTTTGCTTTGTATATATTTCACTACTGTGTTTGAGGTATTCTGTATTTTCTTCTCTTGACCATGAAAACTACCTCACTTATCACGCTTTGGTGAAAACTACCTCACTTATGTACTGTGCTAACTGTAGATTTGTGCCAGACAACATCTCATTCAGAAACTGTCTTTTCGATAACACAACTCTAATTTTGTTATATATTTAGCATATTTTTGTGTGTGCCTTTTTCTTTATTTGTCTTCTGTGCCGCTTGAGAACCTTTTTTGTTGACTTTTTACTCGTATTTAAATTTGGAATTAAGCTGCTGTTGAATTACATGTGGTGAATCGTCGTGGGTGCGTCAGGTGCATATGGTGACACAAAATCTGGCACATAATTAACGTAATAAGCTTTTAGTAGTTCTCTAGTATAATATACACATGCTAAATGACCGCAATCTCAATTAAATTCCCCCAGAAGAAAATTTTAAAAATGTATAGAGCTTTTTGTTTTAAATGCATCATAATTTCTAATTCGTACTTTCATACCGGAAACAAATGAATTTTATCCACTGCGAAGATGACTCCTAGCAGTTATTCGTATAAAATAATGAAGTTAAGAGTTTCGGCTCGGTTTCTGTGCGCCTCTCACCGGGCAAATCGCTCTCCACGCCGGAAACAGCCAAGACTTAAGTTAAACAACTCAATAAATTTGGACTAAGAAGTTCGGCAGAGAATATCGGCATCCTCCAACCGCAAGAAGCTTCCTCATTGGTTCCTTCAAGTCGTTAATTACTTTTATTCAAACAGAAGTCCAAAAATTCCATTATACGATCAACGCCATATTTAATTAAGATTACACGCTTTGGTGCAACCAAAATTTGGAAATTAATTACACAGTTCAGTTTACGACCAGATACAATTGTTTGCACAGGTAGCAAGTAAAATTATAATTCTCACAGGCTTCTGAAGATACATGTATACTCTGCAAACAACTCCGAAGTGAATGTCAAGTGGTTCGACCCAGCGTACAACATATTAAGTTTCCTTTCCGTTCCGGTGGCATACGGAACACGGAGTGGAAGGGCTGTTTGAATGCCTTTCTGTAATTAGTCTAATACTGATTCCTACAGGAGTAATTTCGTTTGAAAGTTAACCCTACGATACACACAGTTATTCGCCTCTTCTCAATATATCACGAAAAACAATAAATGACTTGAATAAAATAAATTCAGTGTATTCTGAAAACACATTTACATTCACTATGCCTCGTAACATCTGACTACCTAATGTTTCTGCGTGATAGATACTCAGTGTTAATTTCAAATGTTACCGAATAATGACTAGCATTAGCAAAATTCATTTCAGTTCTTCTTTTTACGCAGCAACAGCTTCTGTATGTTCCGTGTTGCCCTGCCACTATTACGTCGCCACCACCGATCACACATTGTCCCTGGCTTGAAATACCGCGTACCGACTTGTAAAGTCACATGCAACTGATTTTTGACAACAGTTAATAAAGTCAGAGGGTCGGAGCCGTACTGTACAAAGATCAAACGATTGTTGGAGTCCCGGCCACAGCATACATTTTAATTAATTTCTTCTGCTTCGATCATTATCGTAGATTCGCGCTTCATTTGTGACCTTTCGATAATTTTTCTCTTAAAATAGAAGGAACCTAACGTATCTTCATCAATGTCGGAGTCTACTATATTAATTACTGCATTTTTCATTGTAAGATATTTTTTAAACTTCCACGGTCGAGAGTCACTCAACAATGACGACAGACAACCAAAACGCATTGGTCTGAGATATTATCTGTTTTTTAAAATGGCAATGGGGATCAATACTGCTAACATTTTTTTATCTTTTCGGATCACAATAAACTTCTAACAAAAGGTGTTAATGCAGTTTATAAGAGAAAAAGATAATCCCATCGGCGTTGGAATGTGCCTCCTTGACGCGACAAAAAACGCACACGAAACATTTAAAGCATGTGCCTACGCATTTTTCAACTTTGTATAGCTGGAGGATTGTTACTTTACAGAACTTTGTCTATCGAGAGGGCGCATTTCATGGGGAACCCAAAACTGTCCCAAAAACCCTCTTAGTATAGGTCCAGCTGGGACCTCTAAGAGAAGATAAGATTTAATGCAGTACTCACAGAGGCAATTAAGCAATTCCTGGAATGCGAAGCAGCCCCAATAAGTCGTACAATGGGAAGTAGTCTCTGCCACAGACTTTACACTAGATTTCAGAGTATACATGTAGACATTGATGTAGATTTCAAGACTTCTTTTAAATTTTTTACTACTTCTCGACTTCGTATCTGTGAAAATAATGCTCTGTCAGAAATAATTGGTTAATGTGGCAACTATAACGTACGTGCTTACTAACAAAATATAGCGCGTATTCAGTAGCAGCACGGAACGGCATCCGTTTATGGATATGTGGATCCACAGAAGAGCCAGAAAGACATTCTTCAGAACTAATAAATCTGAACTAGTGACTTAATCTCACGGTAGTTTGTTCACGAAATCTCTCTAGAATATGCGGCGTTCTCATTGTCTGAAACTAGCAGCGCCGGAGCGCAGACAATTTTCAACGGATGAGGTTACCTCCCTCGGGTACTGCATGTTAAGGAACTCCTTTGTGTGTTCTCAACCTTGTTGGTGCACTTTATCCTGACCCAGTTACCAGATCTGGAACACTTCTGAGAATGGCCGATGGTGCAAAAACTCAAGACACGAATTATCCTGTCTTCTGGTACAGCCCAGACAATGAAGGGTCCATGTGGAGTGTGTTATAGGTTTTCCAACCGTGGTATCTGCGTCTCGTGACGTCAACGTAGTGTTTGCGACCAAAAATATTTTAGCCGTGGGCTTTCCGACCGCCGAAGGAAGCCACAACAGGGGGGAAGGCTCTGCCGACCGTTTCTTAACAGTAGCTTCCCTTCACATTTTACCCAGGCATAGGACGCCTTTGCACATATTACATAGGTACGTGTAAATGTTTTTATTTATTTTTACCTTATTTCATTTTTTTAGTTCAACATTTTTCCTTTCTACATTACTGCACCAAACGATTAAACTTCTTGTCTTATTTTATGAATTTTATTTCCTCAATCAATTTTTGGTAAGAAACCCAGAGCTTTTAGACATTCACGGTGTTCAAAATTCAGTTCCCAAACTGAGCTGAGTATGTAGGAGGTTGTGTGTTCGATGGAGAATGAAACTGTGTTAAATGTTTTTCATTGCTTTATTGCTTTGATCACTATTACGTTACAAAAAATGTTCAAAATGAGTACCATTAACCTCAGCGTAGGGAGTCCCGCGTTCGCTGGAAAATGAATGGTGTGTTCCTTATTTGTGAGGCTGCTGCAGGAATTCTTGCAACCAATTCCGCGTGCGAGTCAACAGGGGTAGAATACGCCTCCTCTTTCATGCAGCCCCAGAGAAAGGAGTCTAACGGGGCGAAGTCTTGCAGGCCAATGTACGGGGCCTCCCCGGCCGAAACACCGACGGCCAAAAGCAATGCTTGTACTTCTCGGACTGGTTCTGCACTGTGCGCTGAGACACCATTATGCTGAAACCATGTCTCCTTCTGTCTTCTGCCTTCAGCCGCACTGCAGACACAGTGCATGTGTCGCACTTGACCCCACGTGTAGCGCTCCGTGTTGAACTGCAGCTGTTGTTTATTGACTCAGTCTTAAGACAACAACAGACTACGTATATAAAACTAACGTTTCTGTAGCAACGTTTGATACAATGACTTTTATCTACTCCACTTGTTTGTTACCTACGCGTGCTTAGTGCTCACGCAATATGGTTTCCTTATGAAATTTATTTATTTTTGTCTCCTGCATCATCCCTGTAAGGTTGGGCATATTTTTAAACAGCCTGTGTATTCTTATAATGTTAAATTATCTTTTAACCTTTTGTCAAGATGTATATGTTTTTCTCTTCTTATTTTGGAGGGGCGGGCCAATGAAATTATTTCTAACGTCAAATTTAATAGCCCTTATGTATTTTTCTTTTCTATATTAGACTTAAAGGCCAACTGAATCTTTTTTAATGTCAAATATAGAATTTACTGCTTCCTCCTTCAGCTTATTAATCATAAATCATACGTTCAGATGTTCTCTTCTTTATCGAGTGGTTTATTTTCCTAACCATCGATAGCATTCGTGGTCATGTGCCGCTGGTTACAAACATTTCACATTTTAATTGGTGTACTAGGATTTTCCCATTGATATACCACACAATCTGAGAATTTCATAACCTGTTCTCCACTGGGTACTTTCTGCATTATTATCATCCACGCTTTATGAACACTGTTTACTGGGAGATGTGCCACTGCAGCAGACATGTGGCAAACCGATCTGACTTCTTCTCTATCCTTGTAGTCCTGTTTGTGTTTTCTTCCACAGATATTGCTTGAAGTGAAAATAACAACCGGAAAGGGACGTTTCGGGGAATACTGTTTTCATAGATTTAATTGTAGGCATTTCAGAAGTTTAGCAATGCAATTCCTGGTGACCCTACAGGCATCCCATTTTCAAATAGAGAAAATATTCTGTCATATGTATTTTTACTTTTGTCCGGGAACAAAGCAAGTAAAATAGGAAACAGCTTCGTTTCTTCTTTTATGCTTTCAATGACAACGTGTAAGGTGTACAGTCGTTTGAACTGTTTCGTACAACTGTCGAATGTCCCGTGCGTAAGGGCAGTTACATTTTCACACACGATTTTCTCCCCTTCGTCACCGAACACCAGGACTCTTTTTTTTTCAGGAACAGGCTCATCGTCAGTTTTAAAAAAAACTGTTACCTTCAGTTAATTTCAAAATGTCTTTGCTCAGTTGAATCTCGGAACTCCTGCCATGGTTCTAGGTCGTCCCAATCTGTCCCAATGCAGTCTTAAAGTTCTCGTAATTTGACATATTTACGACGAAATCTAAACCTTTATCTTTCAGATCTTCAAATTTCTCTTTAAACAGTGATAAACAGACACTGTCTTTTCTTCTTGTACTCTTTTCATGCAGTTACGTATTCCTTTCTTAATATGCACAGCTGTTTTGTATGTTGTCAAGGATTTCCGTTGAGAAGACAAGTCTTTCCTTTCGTTGTAATTATTTCCATCACTCACAACGTATAGAGCTCAAGTAGATTAAGTCTACAAAACCATACGGAAACGAGGGCTGTAGGCGACGGTGAAAACTCATCCACTACTGGTGAACGAGTGGCGTAATTCAGCATTTGGGCAGGCCCTGGTCGCAAAAACCCACAGTGCAAAACTGCTTGGTCGTAAGTCCCATGGTACCTGAAGCACATACAAAAGGGCCGGAAAACACATTGTCAGAAAGCTCACGTAGACCTTGGAGGAAGGATGAAAAATTAGGGCTTAACGTCCCGTCAACATGGAGGTCATTAGAACCAATCTTTATGGTCAAAGTAAAACTGGCCCTGAAGTTGATTTCAGTACTCTGTGATGCAGTAATCTGTACTGCGAGGTACAGTAGATGGAAAATATGTGCTGAATTGTTTTCACAAGAGTTTGAAGGATGGAAGTGCGTTGGTAAAGTCTCCAGTGCAAAACCTGGTGGTAAAAATGTCGTTAAACTGGAACTTTATTGGATAAATACTATAATGTATTGCCTGTGTGCATGTATGTCCGAAGAACATGGCATCGTACTTCTGAACAACACAGGTCCTGCAATACCACATCTATTCACCGACACTGGGCAAGCAACTTTCTATTAAAATGTCTTCCCTGTGCGGGAATATATATAACGGATGTACCAGTGCAGGTTTTAGACACATGGTTGACAGCTTATGGAAGTTTGGGTCCTGCTGTGAAAAGTGCTCGGATAGCCTAACTTAAGGCGACTACTCACAGTAAGCCGGAAATCCGGGTTCTAGTCCCGGTACGGAACAAATCATTCGTTATACAGCTGATGGTTGTCCACATTACATTTCATGTAATGAATTAAGACCGTTACTATTACAAATGACTCCGAACACCGGGGAACATAGCTCAAGTGAAAGATAGTCTGCAAGTAAGTGTGACAAAATTACAGTACAGCTTAGCTTTACAAGCAGAAATTTAAACATCATTGTATCAAACTATTATCAAAAATTATGAAATGTCACTGTTCAGAATGCAGTGATCTCTTCATTTATGCCACGAAATGGTTCAAACGGCTCTGAGCGCTATGGGACTTAACATCTGAGGTCATTAGTCCCCTAGACTTAGAACTACGTAAACCTAACTAACCTAAGGACATCACACACATCCATGCCCGAGGCAGGATTCGAACCTGCGACCGTAGAGGTCGCACGGTTCCTTTATGCCATCTACCCACCTAGCAGTCTCCTACAGCACATTTCAAAAGCTTATATGCAGAGATACTGAATTGTATTGGACGGAAAAGAAATTGGTGGTACAGCTTGACTATAAGAAGGAGTCTATCAACATGACCCATCCGGAGGCATCAGAAATCCTTAATTTGGTAACGGTGGGGAGAGGGAGAGGTGAAAAATAAGTGGAGTCCGAGATCTGACTGTCGGATGCAGGTTCAAATGGCTGTAGGTTGCAGTAGTTATGCACAGATGAAGGGTCTTGCACAAGGAAGGACTAGCGCATAGAGCTGCATAAAATTAGTCTTCTGACTGAAGACCATACAATAACGACAACAATCTCGAATCATATGTGGTGCATTGGTATTAGGGTTATCCTTACAGTCTGATTAGATAATATTCAGGAAATACGCGTTACGGAGCATGAAGTTCTTGTCTGTTATATTGGTTGAACTGCCGGAATTTGTACTTTCCTCGTAATATTACGAGCAGAAAATGCTCCTATCGGAGAACAGATAATTCTGTTATGTTCCTGTTTATTTTAAAAGACTCTGACTGAAAAGTGGAGAACTGGCTGCTTCGCTCGACCTTCCTCAGCACCTTTAAAAATTTCCACAAAAACTTTGGCATGCGAACATATTCCCACTCTTTTTAACACGTAACTCACGTCAAACTCCCACAAGCTCCAAAAACTGTAATTCACTCACACACAATAGTCGATAGGTGTAAGTCGCTCATATACATCCACTCCCAGTTTCCCTTTCTCATTCATTTATTCGGCCCAACTTGTTGTCGTTATCTCTTTATGCCTCTCTGTCATTGTCTCCTCTGCCACAGCGACAGTCTCCTTCGTTCTATCCAACTAATACTATTGCCTCCTCTCCCTGTCACTATCTCCATCTTGCTCTCTCTTACTGCTCTCCTTTGTTCCTTCCTTCCCATTGCTGCTGTCTTTTCTCGCTGTCACTGTCTCTCTCTCTCTCTTCCTCGTTGTCATTTTCATCCACTCTGTCTCTCGTTATTACTAGCTCTCACCCACTTCCTCTTTCGCTTTGCTCGCTTTTAAAACTGAATAAATCACGGAATAATGTAGATAGAGAGGTACAAATTGACACACATGCTTGGAATGACATAGTGTTTAATTAGAACAAAAAAAAAGGTTCAAAAAATGTCCGACAGATGGCGTTTCATCTGATCAGAATAGTAATAATTAGCATAGCAAAGTAAGAAAAGCAAAGATGATGTTCTTTACAGGAAATGCTCAATATGTCCACCATCATTCCTCAACAATAGTTGTAGTCGAGGAATAATGTTGTGAACACCACTGTAAAGCATGTCCGGAGTTATGGTGAGGCATCCCTAGAGATGTCGGTCGATCACGATACACTTGCAACTTCAGGTAACCCCAAAGCCAATAATCGCACGGACTGAGGTCTGGGGACCTGGGAGGGCAAGCATGACGAAAGTAGCGGCTGAGTACACGATCATCACCAAACGACGCGCGCAAGAGAGCTTTCACGCGTCTAGTAATATTGGGTGGGGCATAAACATCGTACGTTCCAGCAGGTGTTTATCAGCCAGGCTGGGGATGATGCATTTCCGTAACATATCGGCGTACCTCTCACCCGTCACAGTAGTAGTTTTGCTGTCCAGCTCCATCCGTCGGACATTTTGTGAACTTTTTTTTTTTTTTTTTTGTTCTAATAAAACCCCATGTCATTCCAAGTATGTGTGCCAATTTTTACCTCTCTATCTACATTGTTCCGTGGTTTATTAAGTTTTCAAATTTATACTGATTAGATTAGATTAGATTTACTTTCATTCCAAATGATCCGTAGTGAGGAGGTCCTCTAGGATGTGGAACATGTCATAAAAACAATACATGACAAATATTTACAACTAAAACAAATAAGCTAATGTACCATTCCACAGGTCCCAAGTGGAATGATCGTCATTCTTTTGTGAACACTATATGAAAGTCATTTTACATATAGTAATGCACTGAATTTAAAATAAAAAAGTTATTTATTTATTTATAAGGTAATAAACGTGTAATACAACTACTATAATACTTATTTACAACGAACACATTACTGCACTGAAATGGTGTAGAAGTTATATTGTACTTACACACACACACACACACACACACACACACACACACACACACACACGCACATTTACAATGAACACATCACTGCACTGAAATTGCGCAGAAGTTATATTGTACATATATATATACACAAATCAGTTGGTTTTATTGAGAAATTCATCAATGGAGTAGAAGGAGTTGGCCACCATAAATCCTTTAGGCTTCTCTTAAACTGAATTTCATTGGTTGTTAAGCTTTTTATGCTGACTTTTTGATCACCCTGTAAATATCATTCTTGTTCGTCATTTAATTTCAGTATATGTGCTGGTACACCGACACAAAGTAAGTGGGAAAGTAGACACTTTTCAGAAAAGATTCGTTTCTTGTAATTCCAAATGTCAAACAGTTGGGGGAGGATATAACAGCAGACGTGGCGTGAGCGCCTGTCTGCGACGTCAACATGTAGTGTTACCTACAGCAGACACAAACGCATCTGTCGTCGAACTATTTTGGCTAAACTATATATCGGTGGCGAGCGAACTGCTTGAAAGGAAAGAGAAATGGAAACGACTGTGGGTGAAACCTTGGACAGTGAGCAGAGAAGTTCGAAGTGTTCACCAGAACTTGCTTTGCCAGCTACAGTGTGAAGTCATAAAGAACAACGAAAGTCATTTGAGAACTGATGAACAAGCGTATCAGTTTGCTCTCATGAAACAGTCCCTTCATATTTGTGGACAAGACACTCATTGAAGAAATGGCATTTCTTAACTTAATTCATTGTAATCGATGTTTCTGGAAAGCCTTCAGTTGTGTCATTCACACTTTAAATAATGAAACACTGCATTAGATACGTATTTTTTCATGCTTAATGTGACACTTTTCAAGAGCTTGTTCTTATTATCGAGAGGAAATATTTACATACGTATTTTACGTGGTGCTTTAGTTGTGGACAGGCAAGACAGCCAATCCACTAGGAGGAAGCCGAAAGGCACGCGTTTAAGATCACGCAGGCTGGCATGAGGTATGTTTTACAGCACCAATAGTAACTGGTAATGGCACCTTGCTAGGTCGTAGCAAATGACGTAGCTGAAGGCTATGCTAACTATCGTCTCGGCAAATGAGAGCGTAATTTGTCAGTGAACCATCGCTAGCAAAGTCGGCTGTACAACTGGAGCAAGTGCTAGGAAGTCTATCTAGACCTGCCGTGTGGCGGCGCTCGGTCTGCAATCACTGATAGTGGCGATACGCGGGTCCGACGTATACTAACGGACCGCGGCCGATTTAAAGGCTACCACCTAGCAAGTGTGGTGTCTGGCGGTAACACCACATTCCTCCCCTGCAAATCGGCTTACGGTTGTGTTATAAGGCTTCCGCCCGCCGTGGGGAGGACCCCATGTTGACGTATGCGACGAGGTGGGGAACCTAACAACAGGCGAGGCTGTGCCACCGCATCCTGCCATTCGGCCCGAGGGGAGCTAGGAAACGCCTGAAAACCTGCTTCAGGGTGCACGCCAACATGCGGTGTATGCGCCCTTAGAGAGACAGGAGGGGCCGAAGGGTCGACCTCCATCGGGCCGGAGCACCCAACGGGCGAAGACGACAGATGGTCCGGAGCGGGCAAGAGTGCCATGGCGGAGGGCAACTGATCACGGGAAGCGATCGGCGGCGCGTGACCCAGGGAGGCGCCCGGCAGTTGCAGCGACGTGTCCACTGCGGGTGTCGCCGGCGGGAGAACAGGCGGCGGCGGCGGCGGCGCGTCGCCATGAGGCAAAATGGAAGGCAGCGTCGGTAACACCTCGGGCTGAGGCGAGCCAGTAGATGGGTCCCCAGGGCCTGACCGGACGGCACTGTCGCTGACAGCAGACGGGGAGCGGCAGATCCCTTGCGACGACAGAGGCGCAGCTGATTGAGATGTCGACGCACCTCACCAGAGGCCCCCAAAACCAGATACATAGCACGGCCGAGGCAGCGAAGAATGCGCCCTTCGAGCCAACGCCGTGAACCTCGATAGTTGCGGTAGTAGACAACGTCGCCTGGGGCAAAAGCAGGTGTCTGCCGCTGCATAGGAACCTGATGTGGTGGATGTAGCAAAGACATCAAGGTTCGATGAGGGCGACCGTGAAGCAACTCAGTCGGCGAACGACCATCTCGGGGCTGAGAGCGATACGAGGACAAAAAGAGCAATAACGCGTCCTCCCGAGAATGCGACTCTTTCAACTTCAACATCTGTGACTTGACAGTCCTGACCAAACGTTCAGCGGCACCGTTTGACTGTGGGGAAAACGGCGCGGACGTCAGATGTTGAATACCTTTGGCCTTGCAAAATGACAAATTCTGCGGACATAAATTGTGGGCCATTGTCGGAAACAATAGTCTGTGGAAGACCTTCAATTCAAAAGATAGCGGATAACGCTTGGATGGTGGCAGATGACGTCGTGGAAGACATCCGGACAACAAAAGGGAAATTACTGAATGAATCTACCACAACCAACCATCGAGCATTCCAGAATGGACCAGCAAAATCGATGTGTAAGCGTTGTCAAGGGGAAGTGGCTTTTGGACATGCAAAGAATTTCCGCGGTGGTGCGGATTGTTGTTCGGCACACGCCATGCAAGAAGAGCACATATTCGTGTAATCGCAGCATCGATTCCGAACCAAGTACAGTGCTGACGAGCAAGTTGTTTCGTTCGCACTATACCCCAATGTCCTTGGTGGAGAAGCTGTAAGACAGGACTGTAACGAACGTGGTACCACGACCCTGGACTGATCATTATCAGAACGCAACAGCAAAACACCACCTCGTACGAAAAGTCTCTCCTTATGAGCAAAAAATCGGCGAACCAACGGATCCTCGATCCGTGACTTTGACAAGGGCCATTGCGTAGCAACAAAACGCAGAACGGTAGCAAGGACAGGGTCGGCAGCTGTGGCTGTAGCTACACGACGAAAATCAATCGGAAACGATTCGACCACGTCATCGGTTTCCGAATCAATGAACATGCAAGCAAGTTCTGAGGAATCGAATGCTCTATCCTCAGCAACAGGCAAACGGGACAACGCATCGGCGTTTCCGTGCTTAGCAGTGGACCGATACAAGATATTGTAGCGGTACTGCGAGAGGAAAATAGACCAGCGAATGAATTTCTGCGCTGTACGTGGAGGTACAGGCTTGGTCGGATGAAAAAGCGATGTCAAAGGTTTGTGGTCTGTGATGATGGTAAAGTGACGACCATACAAGAAATCATGAAACTTTGTAACACCAAATAAGAGAGCCAATGCTTCTTTCTCGATCTGTGAATAATGTCTCTGCGCAGACGAGAGCAATTTGGACGCAAAGGCAATAGGGCGATCGTGCGAACTATCTTTGTGCGCAAGCACAGCACCGATCCCGAAATCCGATGCATCAACCATCAACAAAAGGGGCTTCCGGGGATCGAATGGCGTAAGGCAAGTATTGGAAAGCAACGCCGATTTCAACTGGCGAAACGCGCGTTCGCATTCCGTCGTCCAGACGAACGGAACACCTTTACGGCGTAAGCGATGAAGCGGAACTGAAATGGAAGAGGTGTGGCGCACATAGCGATGATAATAATTAATTTTTCCCAGCACACTCTGTAGCTGCTTCAAATTCTGCGGCGAAGGCAAGTCTTGTATGGCACGGAGGTGCTCTGGACTGGGATGTATGCCTTGGGTATTGAGTACATGGCCCAGGTAGGGTAAGTCCCGAGCAAAAAACACACATTTGTCCTTCCGCAAGCGAAGACCATTTTGTCGCAAGACCTGAAATAATGTTCTGAGATTGGCTAAATGTTGTTCATCCGTCTTTCCGGAGATCACAATATCGTCCAGATAGTTTGCTGAAGTAGGGACCGACGCACAAACAGTTTGTAGATGTTGCTGAAACAATGCAGGGGCGGATGCACACCCGAATGGCAGTCGTTTGAATCGATACAAACCAAGATGCGTGTTAACCACAAAAACGCGCTGGGATTCGTCGTCCACCGGTATTTGCAAGTACGCATCTGCTAGGTCCAACTTCGAAAAATATTTATCCGGGCACAGTTTGTCAAAAAGATCTTCCGGGCGGGGTAAAGAGAAAGTTGCAGTAACTAGTTGGGGATTCACTGTTGCCTTGAAGTCCACGCAAAGTCTCAATTTTCCGGAAGGTTTTTGCAAAATTACTAAGGATGATGCCCAGAGAGAAGCCTTCACACGTTCAGTGACACCTTGTGTTTCCAAATCGTGTAATGTTTTTGCGACCTCATCACGTAATGCGTGGGGAACATTGCGCGCTCTGAAAAATTTCAGTTCCAAATGTGCTTTATAGTTCTTAGCGCAACCAAGGCCCGGTGCAAAAATGTCTGCAAACTCTTCACATAGACGAGAAACACTGGCTGAACGCACAGTCTGGTTCACTGAGAGGACCTGATTTACTATAGACAAAATAAACAACTGAAATAAATCGAAACCAAACAAGTTCACTACAGAAGAAGAACGAAGGACGTAAAATGACACAAGTTTTGTTTGTCCCTTGTATGTTGCAAGAAGGCTGCACTGTTCTAACACAGGGAGCCTGTGACCTGAATATGTAGTTAGCTTAACATTTGCGGCACGCAACAGAGGTGTGCCCAGCTGTTTGTACGTGTCGTGATTGATCAATGAAACTGCAGCTCCGGTATCGAGCTGTAATGGTATCACTTTGCCGTTAATGTCCAAATCTACAATAAGTTTATTGTCCTGCTGACGACAAGAGCGACTGTCTCGTGCAACGTGAACTGATACTGGTACAGAATCACTTGCGACTTGACGGGATTTCCGGCGATGTCGACGCACACTAATTGTGGGACGAACACAGTCACTGTTAGAGAGAGTGGCACTGGGCGGAGTGGAATGAACTACATGAATTTCCATAGGCGAAGTTTCACGAGCCTGAGTATCCTTGGTTCGATTCCGATTCCGGCGCGAAGCAAAGGGCCTGGAATGGGTTTGAGCTTCTGATTGGAGCTTTTTCTGGCAAACACTTTGAACATGTCCGTTTTTATTACAGAAAAAGCAAATAGCTTGGCGTGACGGGCAATTCTCACACGAATGTCTAGTAGCGCACCGCGGGCATGATTTCACTGCATTTGCATGCCAGCGCGGGACACATGGCTGAGAGCCAGGCGGCTTTAGGGCGCCGGGCGCTAGGACTGTTTACTGTTCCGTGCAGCTCGCCTGGCGGGCCGGTTAACGTGACACACGGGTGGTGAAGTTTCAAATGATTCCTGAGCAAAGTCAAGTGTGTCCTGCCGATCCAATATGTACATCACTTGTTGAAGGGAGGGGTTGACTAGTTTCAAAATCTGTTCCCATATACGAACATCAGAAACGTTCTGTGCAATTGCATTACGTACCATAGTATCTGAATAAGGGAGTCCACATTGACACTCAAAAGCACAATCCCTAGTAAGGCCTTACAAGGTTGCAACCCACTCCCTATTAGTCTGACCTGCCGTACGTTTTGTACGAAAGAAGGTATACCATTTGGCAACTACATTGACTGATTCTTTGAAATATGCATCTAATGCAGACAAAATTTCGTCGTAGGACAGAGTTGCTACGCCGCGGCAGGGAAACAATTTGACTGTCACACGGTACGTGGACACTCCGACACACGATAATAAGAAAGGCTGCCGCTCGTTACCTTGAATTCTGTAGGCGGCGAGATGGAATCCAAATTGGCGTGACCACTCCGTCCAGCTTTCCAGTGCCGCATCAAAAGGACGAAAAGGTGGTGCAACGGCGTGTTGTGGCTGCGGTAGCGGTGGAGCGGCGGCCGCCGCATCGTTTTGCATTGCACGTTGACCCTGGACGAGCTGGCCAAGGGCATCCAGTAAGGCCTGCGTCTGCTGATTCTGTAAGCGATAAAATTCGGACAGTACATCTGGAGATTGTGGCGAAGCCATTACACAAGTAAATCAGGGCAGAATAGTTACGAACGCGAATTGGCCACGTCGCCAAACTGTTGTGGACTGGCAAGACAGCCAATCTACTAGGAGGAAGCCGAAAGGCACGCGTTTAAGCTCACGCAGGCTGGCGTGAGGTATGTTTTACAGCACCAATAGTAACTGGTAATGGCGCCTTGGTAGGTCGTAGCAAATGACGTAGCTGAAGGCTATGCTAACTATCGTCTCGGCAAATGAGAGCGTAATTTGTCAGTGAACCGTCGCTAGCAAAGTCGGCTGTACAACTGGGGCGAGTGCTAGGAAGTCTCTCTAGACCTGCCGTGTGGCGGCGCTCGGTCTGCAATCACTGATAGTGGCGACACGCGGGTCCGACGTATACTAACGGACCGCGGCCGATTTAAAGGCTACCACCTAGCAAGTGTGGTGTCCGGCGGTGACACCACAGCTTTTATGTGTGTTGTTCTCCCTCTATTGTTCTGCTGTGGATTTCCATAAGGTCTACTGCAATCGAACAGCTTTTTGTCTGGTTTACCGAAATATCACATAAAATATCTATGTAAATATTCTCCTTTGATCATGAGAATGAATTCTCGCAAAGTATTGTGCAAATCGTGAAAAAATACGTAACTGGCGCAGTGTTTATTACTTATACGATGAATGCTATTTATGATAAAGGTATTATCATGGTTAGGTTAAGATTTTTTAGCAACAGGTGAAAACTGTTCCAGCTTGTAACATAGTACGTGAATCTCAATGTGCATCATTTTACGTATTATTTCAGAAACATGTGAATGAATACATAAAGCACCTAAGGAGGACTTTATGAAGGTTAAGTAGGTTATTTAGAGTACAAATAAATACGTTTATTTCACTTACGTGCACTCTGAATACACTTAGATTTTCACAATTCCATCTCCTTCCACAACATTTCTTTTTATTTGTAATCTTAACATCAGTCAAAGTGCAGCCACTTCGATGCAGCTATTTCTTTGTGAGATTCCAGTCGCTTATTACGATTTTTGTAGTGGCGTGCTTACTGTTATGAAGAATTTCGTACTGTTCGTACTTGTCAGTTATCACTGTGGTGGTAGCCACCCACCAAATACAGTTCGTCATTTTATAGATTAAATGCATGGAAGTAAAAGAAGCGACCTGTTCACAATGGCGAACTTTGATCAAAGTTAGGCCGACGCGCTAACTTTGGTCAAAGATCGTTGCTAAATGCCTCCCAACTACACCGTCAAAGATTTGACTGAAGGACTTGGACAAGCATTTATCGGTAGCCACGAACGCTACATTGGTAACGTCACTCAGATATGCGCATAGGCCTGTATTTATCATAGGCCACGGACAGCAGGCGTACGAAGTCACAAGGTATGGTGACAGACGCTGCTCTCTTGAGAAACTGCACCAACAAAAACCACTTGCACTCTGGCTGGCTGCTGCAGTGAACGCCAGAGAGTATTAACCTTTCATCGGGGCGACAACACGTTTACTTTCATTTATTAATAGTAACTAATATAATGTCCAGATATATCCATATCCAAAAACAGCTTACTACTGCAGTATTATGATGTCGTTGTACCATCACTTTATAGTTAATTATACTAAGGAGAAACAGGTCACTTCGTGCATCGTCGTAGGAGTAACGTATGACCGTCCAGCGAGGTGGTTCTCGCCAACCAGTCCGTACAAAGTATTATGGAATGGCATTAGGATGCGTGCTATGCACCTCTGTTTATCTACAAGCAAATGACATCATATTAAGAGTTCAGGAAGGTGTAATGTTTGTTGCGACAACTTAACAATATGTGTTCTTTAATTAGAAATTGATAAAAGACTGAAGTTTTAATAATCAGTCTGATAGAAGCTTTGTTGTGTGGACTTGTTACGCCAACACAAAAGTAGGCAACATTGTAAAAGTCAGTTTTCTATTTTCTGTGACGGAATATGTTTATAATCAAAATACCTGACGTCCCTATAAACTATCGATTTTACTATTTCGA
This sequence comes from Schistocerca americana, assembly GCF_021461395.2. Taxonomy (NCBI): domain Eukaryota; kingdom Metazoa; phylum Arthropoda; class Insecta; order Orthoptera; family Acrididae; genus Schistocerca; species Schistocerca americana. The sequence goes on along the minus strand of NC_060121.1, from coordinate 163,613,043 downwards.
TCAAATAACGTCCTCATCCCGTTTCATTGTAATTCCATAAAAGCGTCTCATCAAAAGCAACAGACATAAGTGCTACGTCCGTACTGAGACAACGAGACCTCATGAAGACGCCAAGTTTGTGCAACTTAAGTGTCTTGTTCTGATGTAGCAAGATACAACTAGGGCCCTTGCACGTTCTGCTATTCCAACACAACTGCACACAGTATCGTGCTGTGCGTGGTAATGCAGATAAGAGAAAGCCCACAGCTTCTATAACCATGTGCTACTTATTAGCCTCTCATTTAATTTCTAAAGGCATGCTATGACTTCACCGTAGCCTACATATTAAACTGCAAGAATCAGTACCAAGTGAGGAATCTACGCCGTGCGGGATTAGCCGAGCGGTCTTAGGCACTGCAGTCATGGGCTGTGCGACTGCTCCCGGCGGAGGTTCGAGTCCTCCCTCTGGCATGGGTGTGTGTGTGTGTGTGTTTGTCCTTAGGATAATGTGGGTTAAGTAGTGTGTAAGCTTAGGGACTGATGACCTTAGCAGTTAAGTCCCATAAGATTTCACACACACATTTCACACATTTGAGGAATGTACAAATATCTCACAACTCCCATGTGTCGCTCAGGAGGGTCGGCAGACGCAGGTTAAGACAGATAACAGGCCCATAGAACAATCATTCTTCCCGAGCTCCATACGTCAGTGGAATGGGCGAGAAGCCTTAATACGTGATGCAGTGAGAAGCACGCTATTCTATCCCCTTCACAGAATTTCGAAGTACACATGTAATAGTAGTTCGCCGGTGAAAGGAGGCAGCGACTGTTTCACACCCACACGAAGATACTCCCACCAACAGCTTCATCGGTGCCCTCCTGGTATGTGAGATGCATAGACTCATCAGAGGCGCATTGTGCACTGAAAGACCATCCTCTTCACGCTGGGAATCCTTAATCGTGTCGTTCCTACTTTATACTGTGTTTAAAACAGACCATTGGCCAATGGTTTTATGTGACTACTAGCCTTATGCCCTCGACTCCGCCTGATGTTTCACACGCACATAAAAGTGTCCTTTGCGCACTCTAAACGGTACCTAATCTTAGTTGATGGTCGGAAAACTCATTTCGCACCGTGTTTCCGCAGAATACGATCTATCATGTTGGGAATCTTCTTCTTGCACAAAGCAAAGAGGCCTTTGGCTTAAGTGTTACCTTTTTCGCAGCACGTGGTTTAACTATGCCGGCGCGGTAGCCCACCGTGTTCGCTCAGAGCACTAGCAACTCTCTCTAACAGTGAAAAAACTTAGTGAAGTTTTCCCCGATGGAATTTGAGAAGTGTTATGCGACATGCGCATAGAACTGATGATGAAAAACGGCAAAGAAACAGATACACAGAACGGAAAAAAGTGGTTAGCGTTGCTACTTCTAGATCAGGGGGTTCCTAGGTCGATTACCGGTCGGGGCGGAGATTTTATCCGCTCAAGTCGCAGAAGTAGCGCCAAGCAATAATACTTGCGCTATGCGGCCGAACAACCCTAGGTGGGGTCTTCCGGCTAATAATGCCATACAATCATTTCATTTTTTACCTCGTTATTTTCGTCACTCACCCGATTTGTGCTTGGTCGGCAGCGAAAGGCGTGTCTAGTCTGGCTTCCACTATGACCATCCTGGTGAATGGCGATTTCGAGGTGGTCTACAAACCATCAGGGTCTGAGGGACGTGGGCACTACGATCCATGATATGAAGTACCCCTCACGCTGACTCGGATGACGACAAAGCCTGAAGATAAAAATCACTGTGAATTGGCTTCCTATAAAAAAAGTTATCCAGCGTTTCTCCTCACCGACGCATCTAGGAAGAAAAGGCATCCATACTTTTGTACATCTGTATTAAAGCGACTATTCGGCCGTACTAGGTTCAGATGTTGTAAAAAGTTGTGCAAATACTCTCTTTACCACGAGACAACACAAAAAAAGTATTGCTTACATATCAAAAATGGATGCAGGTTTCAATGCAGTCGATTCCAAGCAACGTTTCTCTAAACCTTCCATAAAAGTTGGAGAAGAATTCCGCCCTATGCATGACGCCTTTGTAGTTTTGTTCCGCCCTGTGCAATAAAATCCGTTTTGCCGCAATAGAGCAACTATATAAATAACACCCACCACTAAACTGCATGTGATCAGCCTCTAAAATTAAATTCCGTTCTCCCCACACCGCACAGCATTCACTCTACATGCCTATCCATAAATCCGTTCCTTCCTCTCTCTCTCTCTCTCTCCCCCTCTCCCTCTCCCTCTCCCTTCCTCCCTTCCCCCCCCCCTTTCTTGGAAACACTCACACACACTCTATAACTAAACACCACAAAATTCAACAACATTTAAGCCAGCATCCCAAACAAACATGCACAAAACAGATGGACACTACACAGCCACAGCTATATGTCATGGCTGCATGGCTGTGACAACTCTGAGTTTGGCGAACAAACCGTAGAAAGTGCATGCGTAATGACAAAAGCGGAAGAAATAAGCTTGTTACGTCGACACAAACCAAGTAAAAACACCACTACATCAAAAACTGTAAGTAACGCGATACAAAGGCATTGTCGGTCGAAATGCATAATAAACAAAAAAATAAATAAAATAACGTTTTTCTTTTTGCAGATGACTTCCTGTAGATTGCTTAGTACTCCTAAAACTACTAGCATAAACATCCAACAGCTTCGTGTGATGTATGTAAACAAATGCACACATCCACTTTATTTCCAAAAACCCGAACCTTAGACATATAGTAAATAAACAACGTAGAATGCCTCAGCTCAGTGACACATGTCTCAACTCTCTGCTGTATGCAAACCAACATAAAATATTTGACGATAATCGCTCATTTTACAAATGTAAATATTTTGTACCACAAGTTTCTTTCACCGTTGACATGTAACAATTTTGCGGATGGAAAATAAACAAATAAACACACTGAGGATAACACGAAAGTACTGAAACAAGTCTGAGTGAAAACAAAACTAGAAAGGTATTTTGCATAAGGCGTAATTCCCCTGCAAACATGGAAATAACAAGAACTGCAACATTCACAAGATGATCACTTCCATAAACGGATTGGCAATAATCGATGACAATGGGTCCCCCATTGCAACTCCATCTGTCAGCTCATACGATTGGTCATTCAAATTACGACATGGGAAAATATGTCTGTCATTAAGTACAAAGTCGCAATAGTAGTTAACCACGAGAATATTACACATTTTTTCAAAAATCAAAGGAAAGTATTACAAAAATAGAGATGATTCTAAAAGATACATGGCGATTGTCACGAAACTTTTGTAAATTGTACAATACAAACAGCCCACACTTTATAATTATTCACAGCAGCGTAAGAGTGAATGTGATGAAATTGAAAAGCCGCTAAAGCACTAAAAATATCTGTACTCGACCTCTGCATTCATCAAAACGTAACCTAAGAGCAGCCTCAGTATCTTCCATGAAGTTCCTTGATTCAGCGATTGACACTACACATTATACAGCAATCACTGTATGCAGTCGGTAGCGCAGAGTGAGCCGTTTCTCCCAGCCTTCTGCGCACATTTTAGGTCATTCTAACATTGCAGATTTCCTCCATAAGCGAAAAACCACATGGTTTGTCAACTTGTAACTACCCTGACACTTCAAGCTGTGACTGATCATTAGCAAGTGTCCCGACTGCCGTACGCTAGAACAGGCGTGTTCACTGACCTGCCCGTGCGAGCTGGCTCACGCCCACGCCACAGCAGTGAACAACCGGCCGGCTCACAGCTCATAGCGGTATGGGAAAGGGTGGGCGGGACAAGGAGGATAGATACGCACGAGACTCTCTTGCCAATGGATCTGTACTGCTACCGCTAATATTAGTTCTACAGAGACCTCTCGTTTCAGGGTGTGTAATTAATGCCTTTCGCGGCAATTTTTTTTTCTAAGATTCTTATACTCACGGTAAATGATAACGAAATGAATCTTACACTTCTTTTCACAGATTAAGCGAACAACATGGGCAGTTATCTTCGAAAAAAGATATTTCTTGCGACTGATGAAACCTTATAACGAAAGTCGCTTTCGGCTGAAGTTTAAACTGACATTAACTTGTGACTAATTTATCCACACGCTGAACGTCAGTGAAAACAAATTATTTTGCCTTTCACTAAAACACCAATGCCTTGTACCTGTCTCAGAGCACTGCTAATTCTAAGATAAGATTTCAAGTTCGTCTGTGAGTTACTGTGAGCAGATTACGGCCCCTTCATTGCGAAAGGAAATTACAGCCACGTGTATGTAGGTCTAAACAGCGATATAATCGTAGCTGAAAACGTGTAACATCGTAGAAATTCTCATGTTGACGAAAATTTTTACACGCGTCTATGAGGCTTATTTCACTATGAAACTAGCTGACCCGATAGACGCTGTCCAATAAATTTGTTTCTGACCGTTTTGTGAATTTGTGAAAAGCTGTCGGAAATGAATAAACAAGTGGAAATGAGCAAGAAATATATTCTGATTGATAATGGTATCTGTTAACGATTGTGGCCATGGGCCATGGATATTCATTCAATACAAGGACGACTACATTCAAAAGTACGCCAATGGGAAATCTTAACATGCGAGACGAATTCTATCACCCGTAACACTGAAATTCTGGAAGTGTGTGATGTGCCTTGTATGTGATCGACTTAGAACCACGCAGTTTTGTTCCAAAATTTAAATGTCAGCTGAATTAACTCAGTATTTCATATCAATCAAATGATTTATTTTCTTACATTAAATCTGATATCACAATGAATCTCAAGGTGTTTTATTTACATTTTTATTTAGATCGCAAAATCGATTTTCAAATAAACAGTCAAGACGAAGGAATGCTATGTTTCTATTAGATTGCTGCGAGACCATCATTTCGCTCATTGTAATGCTTTATGACACACGACATTTTTTGTTTTGTTGTCTGCTGCGTAAACAAACAAAGCCGACGAATCTCCAACACGGGAGCAGGCGACATACAATTGACCATACGAGAAGCATGAATTTTCAATATTAGTCTGTAAACACTCAATGACTATACTTGTGATTAGTTTATTGTCATTGCGAATGCAAGCCGCATCGGAAACTGTAAACGTTTGAAGTTGAGTGGCGTGGCGGTTGGAATCACTGAGATTCACGATATGAGACGTTCTTCTCCTTTCCTGTTTCCTTTAAAAATATTTCTTCGCCACATGCCAAGTGCCATTTCGAAATACGTATTTGGCTGATATTTCACAGCATTACGATTACCGATTCGATTTTCAATTGTAGATTGTGAGGCGGTAATCCGGGAAGTTCCAGCGGATTCGGATGGATAGTCAACGACATTATCTCAACTAGTTGAAACGACAGACGTTGTCCTGTCCAAATTTTGATAAATGTGTTGGTGATAGTTTTGTGAATTTGCGTACAGTATTAGGAAATTTGTGAACAAAGTGAAAATAAGAAGGAAACTATCGTCATTTATGATCAAAAGTGCGCACAACTATTACGATTTTTACAGTTTGTCCGACTTTCGTTTGTAAGTGTTCCACTGTTTGTTCCTGAAAACTTCTGCAGGCACATAATGAACAAGACAAAAATAAGAATTAAGGTTATCCATCATTAGAATCGTTAGTTACGGTCTTGCGTTCATACAAAAATCCCATAGAAAATAGGACTTCCAAATTTTCCAGAATTTTCCAGTTTCCCTCACAAAATGTTCCAATTTTTCTTTCGCTAACAACCATATTCGGGCTATTAAAAACATTTTTCTTGTTAAATGAGATAATTCGGCCCAACCATTCTCAACTGATGCGCTTACGAACGAACAGCATTAACTCGTTTATAGGTTTATCACGCAACTACCTTGTAAATTGATGTTGCTGTATCTGACCTCCACTCTGGTGTTCCTAACCCTGCCTTCACGCCCCTTTTCATCGATTTAAAATAAGTTTCTCTTCTGGTACTGCACCATAAGTATACACACTTGTTTGTAAGACTATGGCGAACATCGCCCATGGTCATAGGTCTGGAGACAGCACATGGTTTGCGCTTTTCCAGCACCACGTAATGACGTCTGACCGCCTGATTTTACCGCGAGCGCTCGTGCTTGCCTAGCCGCCTCCTGGGTAGGCCTGTGGTAGAGAGTCTCAAGCAGCTGAACACACGGGACAAAATTGTAGTAATACCCTTAGAAGGAGAACCATGGTCGCTTTGGAGCGCTGTAGACGCAGTAGGATTGGCACCAGAAAGTCACGTGACATTCCACTGCTGACGAAAGCCATGGCAGCGAAGCGATGTACATGTGCCAATCGCTGTACTGAATCAGCAGTGAAAGTTGGATTGACGTGGAGACATGACAGGATGTGAAAGAAGGTATCTCGTTTTTCTGTATGGCCATAATTACACTGTGAATGAAACTGACGGTCTGGTTGGTGTATCAATGCCGCCTGTCCAACGTGTCTGCGAGGAATAGCTACAAAAACGTTACTGGCACCAGTCAGGCATGGCCCATTATCATAGCATCGTAAACACACTTCGTACAAAGTATCGTGCGACTTAACAACAGCCGGCCGCTGTGGTCGAGCGGTTCTAGGCGCTTCAGTCCAGATACCGCGCTGTTGCTACCGTCGCAGGTTCGAATGTGTGTGATGTCCTTAGGTTAGTTAGGTTTAAGTAGTTCTAAGTCTAGGGGATGACCTCAGATGAAAGTACAAAAGCGTTCAGGAAGACAGGAATACAGCAACTTAAATCACTTAGGAATTAAGTAAATACACTAAGTGATCAACAGTATTCGCACACCCCAAAAACATACGTTTTTCAAATGGCTCTGAGCACTATGGGACTTAACATCTATGGTCATCAGTCCCCTAGAACTTAGAACTACTTAAACCTAACTAACCTAAGGACATCACACAACACCCACTCATCACGAGGCAGAGAAACTCCCTGACCCCGCCGGGAATCGAACCCGGGAACCCGGGCGTGGGAAGAGAGAACGCTACCGCACGACCACAAGCTGCGGACTACGTTTTTCATATTAGGCGCATTGTGCTCCCAACTACCGCCAGGTACTCCATATCAGCGACCTCAGTAGTCATTAGACATCGTGAGAGAGCGGAACGGAGAGCTGCGCGGAACTCACGGACTTGGAACGTGGTCAGGTGATTGGCTGTCACTTGTGTCATACGCCTGTACGCGAGGTTTCCACACTCCTAAACATTGCTGGGTCCACTGTTTTCGATGTGATAGTGGAGTGGAAATGTGAAGGGGCATGTACAGCACAAAAGCGTAGAGGCCGACCTCGTCTGTTGACTGACAGAGACCGCCGACAGTTGAGAGGGACCTAGTGTGTAATAGTGAGACATCCATCCAGACCATTACACAAGATTTCCAAACTGCATCAGGATCCACTGCAAGTGCTTAACAGTTCGGCAGGACATGAGAAAACTTGGATTTCGTGGTCGAGCGGCTGCTCATAAACAATACACCAAACCGGTAAATGCCAAACGACCCCTCCCTTGGTGTAAGGAGCGTAAACATGGGACGATTGAACAGTGGAAAAACATCATGTAGAGTAACGAATCACGGTATACAATGTGGCGATCCGATGGCAGGGTGTGGGTATGGCGAATCCCCGGTGAACGTCATCTGCCAGCGTGTGTAGTACCAACAGTAAAATTCGGAGACTGTGGTCTTATGGTGTGCTCGTGTTTTTCAAGGAGTGGGCTTGCACCCCTTGTTGTTTTGCGTGGTACTATCACAGTACAGGCCTACATTGATGCTATAAGCATCTTCTTGCTTCCCACTGTCGAAGAGCAATTCGGGGATGATGATTGCATCTTTCAACACGATCGAGCATTTGTTCATAATGCACGGCCTCTGGCGGAGTGGTTACACGACAATAACATCCCTGAAATGGACTAGCCTGCACAGAGTCCTGAACTGAATCCTATAGAACCCCTTCGGGGTGTTTTGGAACGCTGACTTCGTGCCAGGCATCACCGACCGACATCGATACCTCTCTTCATTGTAGCACTCCGTGAAGAATGGGCTGCCATTCTCCAAAAAACCCTCCAACACCCGACTGAATGTATTCCTGAGAGAGTGGAAGCTGTCATCAAGGCTAAGGGTGGGCCAATACCATAATGAATTCCAGCATTACCGATGGAGGGCGCCACGAACTTGTAAGTCCTTTTCAGTCAAGTTTCCGGATACTTTTGCTCAGATAGTGTAGGTAGTGCAGGGCAGCCAAGGCCGAAGGAATGCACGAAAAGTTGGAATAAAGCTGAAAAGAAATGACTGTGGGAAGGACTGACTCAGAATGTAGAAAAGTTAAAACTGTCTTCAGGTAAATCCAAAGCAAGGGTGGCAACATTAAATGTACAATGACAATTCCATTGTTGAACGGAGAGAGCGGGTGGATGGAAACAGTGCACTGAAGACCTCTATGAGGGGGAGGAGTTGGCTAATGATGTGGTGGGAAAGAAATTTTAGTCGATAAGGAAGAGAAAGGAGATCGAATACTAAACTCATAAATAATTACAGCGTTGGAAGGAAATTTGGAAATTTATGGTAAGTCCATATGGAACCAAACTGCCGAGGTCAAAGGTCCCTAGGCTTTATACACTTCTTAATCTAACTTAAACTAATTTACGCTAAGGACAACACACACACACCCATGCCCGAGAGAGGACTCGAACCTCCGACGGGGGAAGCCACGCAAACAGTAGCAAGGCGCACCAGACCGTGCGGCTACCCTGCGCGACTACAGTGTTGGAAGACTTGAGGGGAAATAAGGCAGTAGGAATAGATACAATTTCACCGGAATATCTAAAATCATTGAGGGAAGTGGCAACGAAACGACTATTCAAGTCGATGTGCAGAATGTATGAGACTGGCGACAAACCATCGGACTTTCGGACTTTCGGAAAAATAAAACACAATTACGAAGATAGTAAGAGCAGAGAAGAACGAGAGCTATCGCACAATCAGCTTAACAGGTCATGCATCCAAGTTGCTGACAGGAATAACATACAGAAGAATGGAGAATTAAATCGAAAGTCTGTTGATTACCATCAATTTGGGATTTGTAAGTTTTCATATGACCCGTCGACATGGAAGAAGCGTACAAGAACCAACAGCGAGCAATAAGAATGAACGAGCAAGAACGAAGTGCCCGGATTAAAAACGATGTAAGGCAGGGATGCAATCTTCCATCCTTATTGTTCAATCTATGCATCGAACATGTAATGAAGAAAATAAAAGAAAGATTCAAGAGAAGGATAAAATTTGTTTCTAGATTCTCTCATTCTTCAGAACTCTGGCAGCGACATCGTCACCCTCTGGTGTCTGGCAGCAAAATACGCGCCGTGGTCGGAGCCCACCTTAAGGTTTGGTGTCGCAAGCAATGCTATGCAAATTCATGTGCCCTCCCCCGTCTCTCTTCGGGCCACGCGACAAAGAGCCGTGCCGTTGGATATGGGTGCAATAAAGGTGGCTACGTAACACTCTTGCCTTCATGATTAAGTTGCGCCCTGAAAGCCTACCATTATATGAACATCGCTGGACCTTTGGTATGGACTTTGTTTGGACATCAGTTTCCGGCTGATACTGGCACCCTGTGAAAGACAACTCTTAATATTTGCGCTTTGATGTGCAATCATAACGGACTAACATTACACCTTCAGCAGGTGACGAATGGACTGGTCTGGGACAAGTCACTCGATATTTCTTTAACCTGGCAAAGTTAAATGTAACCAGGCATAATACATTACAAAAAAGGTGATTCGTAATGATGTTACAAACTTTCGGAAATCAGTCATTATACGTCGCATTGTCATCCTTAAAACTTCCATCGCTGTTTGTGGACATGAAGTATATGAATGGCTACAAATCGTCTCCAGGTAGCCGAACATAACCATTTCTAGTGAATTAACGGTTCAGTTGGATCAGAGGACCCAGTCCACTCAATGTAAGCACAGCCGACACCATTATGGAGCCACCAACACTTCGCACAGTGCTTTGTTGACAACTTCGACCCATGGCTTCGTGGGGTCGGCGTCACACTCGAGTCCTGCCATTAACTTTTGCCAACTGTCGTCTAGTGTCCAGCCAATATGGTCACGAAGCCCAAGACAGGCGCTGCAGGCGATGTGCTGTTAGGAAAGGCACTCCTGTCGGTTGCCTGTTGTCATAGACCATTAACGGCCAATGTCGCCTTATTGTCCTAATCAGTACGTTCGTCGTACGTCTCACATTGATTTCTGCAGTTATTTCACGCAGCGCTGCTTGTCTGTTAGCACTGACAACTCTACGTAAACGCCGCTGCTCTCGCTCGTTAAATGAAGGCCATAGACCACTGCGTTGTCCGTGGTGAGAGGTAATGCCAGAAATTTGGTATTCTCGGCACACTGTTGACTTTGTGGATCTCAGAATAATGAATTACCTTGCGATTTCTGAAATGGAGTGTCCCATTTGTCTAATTCCAACTGCCATTCCACGTTCAAAGGCTGTTAATTGCCTCGTGGGGCCATAATCACGTGGGAAACTTCCTCACTGGATCGCCTGAGTACAAATGACAGCACTGCCAATGCGCTGCCCTGTTATACATTGAGTACGCGGTAGTACTTTCGTGTACGCAATACTATTGGCATCTGCATATGTGCATATCGATATCCCACAATTTTTGTCACTTCAGTGTACCGGGTGACCAAAAAGTCAGTATAAATTTGAAAACTGAATAAATCACGGAATAATGTAGATAGAGAGGCACACATTGATACACATGCTTGGAATGACATGGGGTTTTAACCAAAAAAATACAAAAGTTCAAATAATGTCCGACAGATGACGCTTCATCTAATCAGAATAGCAATTATTAGCATAACAAAGTAAGACAGAGCAAAGATGATGTTCTTTACAGGAAATGCTCAATATGTCCACCACCATTCCTCAACAATACCTGTAGTCGAGGAATAACGTTGTGAACAGCACTGTAAAGCATGTCCGGAGTTACGGTGAGCCACTGGCGTCGGATGTTGTCTTTAAGCATACCTAGAGATGTCGGTCGATCACGATACACTTGCGACTTCAGGTAGCCCCAAACCCAATAATCGCACGGACTGAGGTCTGGGGACCTGGGAGGCCAAGCATGACGAAAGTGGTGTCTGAGCACACGATCGTCACCAAACGACGCGCGCAAGAGATCTTTCACGCGTCTAGCAATATCGGGTGAAGCGCCATCCTACATAAACATCGTACGTTCCAGCAGGTGTTTATCACCCAGGCTAGGGATGATGCGATTCTGTAACATATCGGCGTACCTCTCACCCGTCACGGTAGCAGTTACAAAACCAGAATCACACATTTCCTCGAAGAAAAAAGGACCGATAATAGTAGATGTGGTAAATCAACCCATACTGTGACTTTCTCGTCGTGCAATGGAGTTTCCACGACAGTTCTAGGATTTTCGGTAGCCCAAATTCTGCAGTTGTGGGCGTTGACAGACCCTCGGAGCGTGGAATGAGCTTCGTCGGTCCACAACACGTTACTCAACCAATCGTCATCTTCCGCCATCTTTTGAAACGCCCACACCGCAAATGCCCTCCGCTTCACTAAATCACCAGGTAACAGTTCATGATGCCGATGGATTTTGTACAGATAGCATCGGAGGGTACGCCTCAGTGCCAACCAAATAGTAGTGTGTGGAATGCCGGTGCAACGTGCGACTGCACGAGCGCTGACTTCCCCGTGCATAGACGAATCTTCTACAGTCTCCGTTTCTTCCTGAACTGTCTTAGCAGCATTACGTCTTGTGCTCGGTCGGACACAACAGGGTCTATCGTCTAAACAACCCGTGGCTTCGAACTTCGAAATCATTCTCGCCACAGCTGCATTTGTCAACGGACCTTTACCCGTTCGAATCCCCTTCCTATGGCGATAGGATCGTAACGCTGAACTAGCACATTCCCCATTCTGATAATACAGCTTCACTAAAAGCGCCTTTTCAGGTAACGTCAACATACTGCGACTGCTGGCGCATCTTATTCTCTCTCTCATTACAGCTCCTTTTATACACTATTGTCATGCGTTGTCACTGACGTTTTGTTGTCCAGCGCCATCTGTCGAATATTTTGTGAATTTTGTTTTTCTTTTTTGTTTTGTTTTTTGTTCTAATAAATTTTTACCTCTCGATCTACATTATTCCGTGGTTTATTAAGTTTCCAAATTTATACTGACTTTTTGATCACCCGGTACATTGAGACAGAGTAGGGTCGGTAGAACGAGCGATTGGATAAGTTCAAATTCCCGTCTTGCGTAAATATGTTCTGAAACTTCTGAGCGTGCAGAGGCTTCCTGTACGAGGCGACAGTGTTTCGTGCCCAGTTGCTATGCTCATATGAAGTTCTTCACTGTTATCAGTACCACGTAAGCGGCCTTACATTTTCATTTGTTGACTCACTGTCTTTTTTTTTCAGCAGTAAAAGATGTGGTCTGCCAGCTCAGTAACATACAACATGATTAATAACGGCCCAACTACACCACGCTGAGGCACGGCTAAAGTTACTGCCATATTTGTCGACGATTCTTCATCCAAGATAAATGCTGCATCCGTCACACCAGGAAATCCTCAATCCACTCACAACTTTCGTTTGATTTTCCATATTTTCTTGCACTAATCTGTATCTGTAGTGTAAGACAAGGCTGTAGCCTTTCGCCCCTACTCTTCAATCTGTACATCGAGGAAGCAATGATGGAAATAAAAGAAAGGTTCAGTAGTGGAATTAAAATACAAGGTGAAAGGATATCAATGATACGATTCGCTGATGACGTTGCTATCCTGAGTGAAAGTGAAGAAGAATTAAATGATCTGCTGAACGGAATGAACAGTCTAATGAGTACACAGTATGGTTTGAGAGTAAATCGGAGAAAGACGAAGGTAATGAGAAGTAGTAGAAATGAGAACAGCGAGAAACTTAACATCGGGATTGATGGTCACGAAGTCAATGAAGTTAAGGAATTCTGCTACCTAGGCAGTAAAATAACCAATGACGGACGGAGCAAGGAGGACATCAAAAGCAGACTCGCTATGTCAAAAAAGGCATTTCTGGCCAAGAGAAGTCTACTAATATCAAATACCGGCCTTCATTTGAGGAAGAAATTTTTGAGGATGTACGTCTGGAGTACAGCATTGTATGGTAGTGAAACATGGACTGTGGGAAAACCGGAACAGAAGAGAATCGAAGCATTTGAGATGTGGTGCTATAGACGAATGCTGAAAATTAGGTGGACTGATAAGGTAAGGAATGACGAGGTTCTACGCAGAATCGGAGAGGAAAGGAATATGTGGAAAACATTGATAAGGAGAAGGGACAGGATGATAGGACATCTGCTAAGACATGAGGGAATGACTTCCATGGTACTAGAGGGAGCTGTAGAGGGCAAAAACTGTAGAGGAAGACAGTGATTGGAATACGTCAAGCAAATAATTGAGAACGTAGGTTGCAAGTGCTACTCTGAGATGAATAGGTTTAGCACAGGAAAGGAATTCGTGGCGGGCCGCATCAAACCAGTCAGTAGACTGATGACCAAAAAAAAAAATCTGTATTGATGTACTACTGAGGCAAACGCTTTTCAGAAGGCAAGAAATATTCCCTTGGTCGATAGCTTTCAGGATTGCATGTATGAAAAGCGCGATCTAGATTTTGCATAACCGATGTTTTCTGAATGGATGGCGGCTGTTCGAGATATAAAGTTCGAAAGCAAAATATGATCTAACAGTTTTTTGAGGGGTCATCAGTCTTCTGAATGTTATGATGCTGCCCACCAAGAATTCCTCTTCTGTGCCAACCTTTTCATCTTAGAGTACGATTAGTACCCAAGTCCTCAACTATTTGTTGTATATATTTTGCAATCTTTGTCATCCAATACAGATTTTTGTCCACTACAGCTTCCTCAAGTACATTGGAACTAATTACTTAATGCTTTAACACGTGTTCTATGATTCTGTCTCTTCTTCTTGTCAGTGTTCTCCACGTGTTTTAGCCGATTCTGCGTAGAACCTGCTCGTTTCTTATCCTACCAGTCAGCTACAACTTCTCTTCTTTTCCGATTTTCTCACAGTCCGTGATTCATTTCCATACAGTGCTGTGCTCCAAACGGACATTCGTAGAAATTTGTTCCACAATTAAATGTCTATGTTTGAGATAAGTAGACATATTTTTGGCCAGGAATGCCCTCCTTGCCTATGCTACTCGCCATTTTATATCCTGCAATATGCTCGTTGTCATGTGTTATTTTGCTTCCAGGTTAACAGAATTGCTTTACTTGGCCTATTTAGTCGTCCCGAATTTTGATATTGAGTTTGCCGCTAATCATTTCTACTAGTCCTCATTACTCTCTACCAGTATTCTGTGTTCATTAAACTGTTCGTTCCAGTCACCAACTCCTGTACTTATACCTCACTTTCACTGAGGATAGCAATGTCCTCTGCGAATCTTATCATCAATATCCTTTCAACCTGAATTCGAATCCCCTGCATAATCTTTTGTTTCCTTCGCTACTTCTTCGGCGTACATATTTAACAGCAGGGATGAAAGAGTACATCCCTTTCTTTCACCCTTTTTAATCCGAACACTTCGTCCTTGGTCCTTGGTCTTCCATTTCTAATTTGCCCTATTCATTCTTGTACATACTTTAATGATACCCGTCTAACCCTATGGCTTCCTCCTTTTATCCCAAGAATTTTTTATCATTTTGCATCATTTTACCCTGTAGACCACTTTTCTATGTAAGCGTCTTGATTTCTTTATCCTCGCTGCAGCGATGGAGAACCATATTGTTCGATGTTGTGCATCCGTTTGTTCGCCTACAGCAACTCACAGGCAACACGTGTCTTCAACGCGACACTGTACCGCGCTGTCCATTTCGAATATATCATAACGATTAGAGGAAATTTTCCCGAAAACGTAGTTGATTGATTGGCTCCCGCGGTCACCCAACTTCGCTCCACTTGAGTACATCGGCGTCCCATGGAGCGAGATATATGCGCATTGTATCTAGCGCTTATTAGTCTCCATGAGATTTGAGAGCAGATTGACCAGTCATACAGGGGATGGATAAAAATGTGTAAACGCCAAAAACACAACACATTATCGTGCCAAATGCGGCGTCCGAAAACAATTGACAATTAAAACACCTTCCAATCTTCCTGCAATGCGTAAATACAGAGGGGTCCAAAAAAATGTATCCACTGTTTAAAAGTCCATAACTTGCAAACTGATTGACGGAGTTGTCTCATTTTTCATGAAAGTGTAGCTTAAAGTCCATCTTAAAGATATCACTGTAGGTGTTCGAAATGGTCACCATTAACATCCGCACACAAACGATGCCGCCAAACTGCAGCACGAGCTACTGACTGCAACGTGTTCAATTGGATATTTGCACATGAATGTACGATGGATTCTCGAAGTTCATCCAATGTTGTCGATAAACGACGTCCTTTAGTGGCCCCCACAGGCCGGCCGGTGTGGCCGAACGGTTCTAGGCGCTACAGTCTGGAACCGCGCGACCGCGACAGTCGCAGGTTCGAATCCTTCCTCGGACATGGATGTGTGTGATTCTTAGGTTGGTTAGATTTAAGCAGCTCTAAGTTCTAGGGGACTAATGGTCTCAGAAGTTAAGTCCCATAGTGCTCAGAGCCATTTTTGTTCTCCACAGGTAAAAGTCCAGAGGAGTTAGGTCTGGGGAACGTGATGGATACTCGACAGCACCCCTACGGCCTATCCCTCTTCCTAGTAGATTTTCGTCGAGATACGTCCTAACGCGATTTGGGCAGTGGACTGGAGCACCATCTTGTTGAAAGTAAAAATTCAAATGGCTCTGAGCACTTCGGGTCCCCTAGAACTTAGAACTACTTAAACCTAAGTAGCCTAAGAACACCACACACCATGCCTGAGGCAGGATTCGAACATGCGAGCGTAGCGGTCGCGTGGTTCCGGACTGAAGCGCCTAGAACCGATCGGCCACATCGGCCGGCTTGTTGAAAGTAAACCCTTCCGTTTCAATACAAGTCTCGGATGGCAAGTAAAATGGATGTCTGAAGCTTCTGAAAGTACACCTCACCGGTAACTGTGCCGTCAAAGAAGAATGGCGCAATCAAGCCGGGTAAGACAACCCACACCACACATTTACTCCTGGCAAATTCACGGCTTTGTCTACATGGACGTTCGGATTTTCGGCGTCCCAGTAAATGCAATTGTGTCGATTTACTGTACCATGGAGTTTGAACAGTGCCACATCAGAGCACACAATCATCTCTGCAAACTCTTCATCGTTGCGCACCATGTTAGTAAACTACTCGCAGTACTCCATTCTACGATCTGGGTCGTCCTCGTTCATTGCGTGTAGCAATCGTGGGATGTAGCACTTCCACTTTGCTGTCTTCAAAATTCGCCGAACACTAGAGCGACTCACTCCAGTTTCACGGGCACACTGTCTCACAGACGTCTGTGGTAAGTGAGTGAATTGTTGTAACAAACGACGGGAGTTAGCTGGACTTGTGACTGTTACAGCTCGTCCAGATCGTTGTTTGTGTACATCTTTAACACAGCCTACGGCTTCAAATTTGTCTCGAATGCGACGAATCGTTAAACGTGTCGGTGGCTCTGTTTGATACTCATTTCGCCATTGCCGTTGAACCTCATTAATGTTTTCGTACTTAAAATACCACTTCAAAACTGACTCCCTTTCATCGAATGTAAGCCATGCGCCAGCCATGTTTACTCGAGTAACTACGAGCAACTAAGAACAAAACACTGACTGTCTGGTGACTGTCATCTGACAAAACAAAACAACGCAATACAACGCTTGTATGGCGATTGCCGGAACTACAAAATATTACACTACCAAAGATGAGACAACTCCGTCAATTAGTTTGCCACTTATGGACTTTTAAACAGTGGACACATTTTTTTTTGGACCCCTCTATATAAGCCCGGTTTGGTTTTCAAGGGAAACTAACGTCATGTTGGGACGTAAACTGGGCAAGAAGTAGGGAAAAATGGGAAACAAGAGTCGGCCGACCAAATGGGCCTTGACATAATCCTTGGCAGTAATGTGTCCTTGTAGAGAATCCATGGGGCCCATGTCGCACCACGATATAGTTGCCCAAATTATCACCTAATCCCCACCATGTTGGGACGTAAACTTGGCGAGAAGTTGGAAACAGTGAAGAGTCAGCCAACCACATGACTTTCTTCCATTGCTCCATATTCCGGGTTTTATAGCTTCTTTTTGGACAACTTGGTTGTAGAGATGAAGCAGCGATTAGTATGATTACTCAATTATTCAAAAACACTCTTAATCGCATTTATTATTATTATACCGCCAACCGGTTTCAACCCGACGTAGGGGTCGTCTTCTGGGCGTATACGCCACTGGTCGACTTCTGGTCTACATACATGGCCGTTATGTAGACAGGAGTGACACCACCAGCAGTCGACCAATGGTGTAAACGCCCAGAAGACGACCCCTACGTCTGGTTCAAACCGGTTGGTGGCATAATAGTAATATATGTGATTAAGACTGTTTTTGAATAATTGTTTTATGGCTTCGGCAGGGCGATTTCCTGTTACGAGCATTTGTATCACTGATCAGTAGCTTCGGAATTTCAGCTTGTTTTGCTGCTGGCAGTGACATTCAGTTCTACAGTGACTTTTGCAGCTGTCGTCCTATTTTTCCTCACAGTCCTCTTCGATGACCGTCGCTTCACGACCACTGAATACACAGTTTCGTCCTCTTTGTGACTTAGTGGGTCATGTTTTCCTGCTTTCAATGTATGCGGTATAAATCTTCGATGTCGCGTATCTTGGAACACCAGTCACTTCTGCTGCCTTTATTACGAAAACACCGACCACACGAGCACCAATTTTCCCACTTTCTAATTCACTTAGCTCCGACGTAAAGCACCGACAACTACACAGAACACTGTTCTGGCCAAAATTACACTTGCAAAGTATTGAGGACATTGCACAGGTGCCGTTCGTGGTTAAATAAAACAGCGCACCCTACAGGCTTGGCTAGCATATCCATTTATTTCTTTAAAGTCAGTACTGCCATTAGACTGTTGTTTATTTAGTGTTACACTTAGACTTACACGATCATGATTTCGGCTTCAAAGTGCCATTATCAAGTGTTTTCTGAAAGCAAGTTAGACAATAACAATGAAATACATAACAAGTGATATAATCGTATAACAATCGATATTTGTAATGCTTACTTACAAGTGTTATAAATTTCCTAAGATGGCATACTGTCGTATTAAAATATACTATTACACACATTGTCTAAATGTTTCAAATGGCTCTGAGCACTACGGGACTTAACATCGATGGTCATTAGTCCCCTAGAACTTAGAACTACTTAAACCAAACTAACCTAAGGACAGCACACAACACCCAGCCATCACGAGGCAGAGAAAATCCCTGACCCCGCCGGGAATCGAACCCGGGAACCCGGGCGTGGGAAGCGAGAACGCTACCGCACGACCACGAGATGCGGGCACACATTGTCTAAGAGTCGATATTTCTGGCAGAGCCTACCGCTTCGTTTCGTTACTGAGTACACCATATTGACTGAATGACAGTTGGCTAAGCGTCAAATTGTCTTGGTCAAAGAAATTCCTGTTACAAGCAGGTGACCTTTTTTAGTCTTTGGACTCAGTGTCCGGTAGGATAGGAAAGGTTAGGAGCAATTTATTTTCTTTGGTAGTTGTTACGTCTTTGCAGTACCTGTTTATCTTAGTATACTGCTCATAAACATAAACACTAACAAACCTCTCGATAATATTCGCTGCATTCATAAATATAAAAGTCCAGCTAGTCATTGACGTTGTTTAAAGAACATTTTAGTAGGTAAATACACAGCTGTGTACGTGAAATTAACACACGTCCAACTCTAAGTTGTGTAATTTTGCCTCAATTCAGAATTAATACAATACAGCGCAATTACTTATTGTACTCACTCATTAATTAACCAGTGAGGTTTGAAGCGATATTTATGATGTACGTATCATCAGGCACGTAAATCCTGTTATAAGTGTTGGAACATTACTTAGGAATAAGTGCAAATAACACAGGTATGTGAAACATGTCATGTACATAAAAGCACTTAAGTAAATAAAAGAGTCAAAAGATTTCATGTTAAACAGAATATTTAAATTTAACATAATATAAAGAGTAGGGATGTCCTAGTATTCGTTAATGGTTGATGAGATACAAAAGCAAACGTGAGTACACCTTGGTATTGATACATTTGGCTGTAATCTTGGTGTTATAAATCTTATTTACATGTTATAGTAGTGACATCTTATTTATGTGACTAAAAATGATATAGTAACGTTAATAACTTGACCAACTACCAACGAAAATAAATTGCCCCTAACCTTTCCTATCCTACCGGACACTAAGTCCAAAGACTAAAAAAGGCCACTGCTTGTAACAGGAATTTCTTTGACGAAGACAATTTGACAGCCAACTGTCATTCAGTCAAGATGGTGTACTCAGTAGTGACACGAAGCAGTAGACTCTGCCAGAAATATCGACTCTTAGACAATGTGTCTAATAGTATATTTTAATACGACAGGATGCGATCTTAGGCAGTTTATAACACTTGTAAGTAAGCATTAAAAATATGTATTGATATACTGTTATATCACTTGTTATGTAATTCATTGTTATTGTCTAACCTGCTTCCATAAAACACTTGATAATGGCACTCTGAAGCCGAAATCATAATCGTGTAAGTGTAAATGTAACACTGGAAATAAACAACAGTCTAATGGCGATACTGACTTTAAAGAAATATAGTATGATTGTCGCCCCGCATTATGAAAAAATTATTAAATTTCCATTTATGTTCAGACACGCATTTCTCACGGTGTTTCCATGTCTTTGTCCTGCCCCTGTAGCTCCCCAGCGCCGTTGGTGTTTCGAGCAGCCTCTGCCGCCGATTACGAGATGAAATAACGTGTCACAAGCTGCAGTTCAATTGCTCGCGAGTGCAAAAAGTGATTCATGGCTAAGAGTTATCGCAAACGAGTGTTACAGTAAAAATAAAGAAAAACCTTCGCTTGGCAACGCTAGCGTTGTTTCATCGCTGCTACATGCTCAAGAGTCGTGCGAGCCGCAGACGAACTCCCAGAACGCGGCCTAGTTTTTTCTTTTCCTTTTTTGTTCTAACTCGCCATACCTAAATTGCCCCTAACAATTGCGAAACTTTATGGAACCGCACACAGAATTCAATTTAAGAGGAATTTTGGGAGGCTCGGCAGCGGAATCACGTATTGGCGAGGTTCCAGATCTCCGGGCCACCCGCCGAGCGGCAGAAAACATGGTGCGCCTCCACGGAGGAAGCAGCCCGCCTTCGCAGCGACAGTTATAGAACGAGCGAAAAACCAATAACGAGGCGCCCGCCGTCGAGCTAGCTCCGTCTCCTGGCTGGGTACATCTGCTTGCCGACTATGCCTCTTAAATCAATAGCGAATTACATTTTCGTGTTCAATGGTGGAAAGGAGATGAATTATGTATGGGTAAACTACTACCCGTTTACTACACTACTGGCCAATAAAATTGCTACACCAAGAAGAAATGCACATGATAAACGGGTATTCATTGGACAAATATATTACACTAAAACTGACATGTGATTACATTTTCACGCAATTTCGCTGCATGGATCCTGAGAAATCAGTACCCAGAACAACAACCTCTGGCCGTAATAACGGTCTTGATGCACCTGGGCATTGAGTCAAACAGAGCTCGGATGGCGTGTACAGGTACAGCTGTCCATGCAGGTTCAACACGATACCACAGTTCACCAAGAGTAATGACTGGTGTATTGTGACGAGCCAGTTGCTCGACCACCATTGACCAGAAAGTGCTGGCCAGGGCACCAGTCGAACATTTTCTGTATCCAGAAAGGCCCGTACAGGACCTGCAACAGGCGGTCGTGCATTATCCTGCTGAAATGTAGGGTATCGAAGGGATCGAATGAAGGGTAGAGCCACGGGTCGTAACACACCTGAAATGTAACGTCCACCATTCAAAGTGCCATCAATGTGAACAAGAGGTGACAGAGACGTGTAACCAGTGGCACCCCATACCATCACGCCGGGTGATACGCCAGTATGGCGATGACGAATAAACGCTTCCAGTGTGCGTTCACCGCGATCTCACCAAACACGGATGCGACCATCATGATGCGGTAAACAGAATCTGGATTCATCCGAAAAAATGACGTTTTGCCACTCGTGCACCCAGGTCCGTCGTTGAGTACACCATCGCAGGTGCTCCTGTCTGTGTTGCAGCGTCAAGGGTAAGCGCAGCCATGGTATCCTAGCTAATAGTCCATGCTGCTGCATACGTCGTGGAACTGTTCGTGAAGATGGTTGTTGTCTTGCAATCGTCCCCATCTCTTGACTAAGGGATCGAGACGTGGCTGCACGATCCGTTACAGCCATGCGGATAAGATGCCTGTCATCTCGACTGCTAGTGATACGAGGCCGTTGGGATCCCGCACGGCGTTCCGTATTACCCTCCTGAAGCCACCGATTCCATATTCTGCAAACAGTCATTGAATCTCGACCAACGCGAGCAGAAATGTCGCGTTACGATAAACCGCAATCGCGATGGGCTACAATCCGACCTTTATCAAAGTCGGAAACGTGATGGTACGCATTTCTCCTCCTTACACGTCGCATCACAACAACGTTTCACCAGGCAACTCCGGTCGACTGCTGTTTGTGTATGAGAAATCGGTTGGAAACTTTGCTCATTTCAGCACGTTGTAGGTGTCGCCACCGGCGCCAACCTTGTGTGAATGCTCTGAAAAGCTAATCATTTGCATATCACAGCACCTTCTTCCTGTCGGTTAAATTTCGCGTCTGTAGCACGTCATCTTCGTGGTGTAGCAATTTTAATGGCCAGCAGTGTAGAAGGCAAGTTATAATGCAGTCGTCAGCTAACAACTGCCACAAAAGACACTTCAGCGCTAGAAACCAAAGCCGAAGATATTGCCAATACACAGAATCTTTGGTCATGAACGTGGTGAGAAAAAAGTCAGATCGAGTGCACATCAATCATATTATGTATCAAATATGTTACAGGCGTTGGTGGTTTCTACTTACTATATAATGGTGCAACTGTGTAACTACAAGTAGCTTTGTGCCAGTGGTTTCGCCCACGTACGCATATGTCACATATTTGTCACACATACGTGTATTTCATACATATTTAATATACCGGGTGATCAAAAACTCAGTATAAATTTGAAAACTTAATAAACCACGTAATAATGTAGATAGAGAGGTAAAAATTGTCACACACGCTTGGAATGGCATGGGGTTTTATTAGAACCAAAGAAAAACCACCCCATATTGCTAGACGCGTGAAAGATCTCTTGCGCGCGTCGTTTGGTGATGATCGTGTGCTCAGCTGCCACTTTCGTCATGCTTGGCCCCCCAGGTCCCCAGACCTCAGTCCGTGCGATTATTGGCTTTGGGGTTACCTGAAGTCGCAAGTGTATCGTGATCGACCGACATCTTTATGGATGCTGAAAGACAACATCCGACGCCAATGCCTCACCATAACTCCGGACATGCTTTACAGTGCTGTTCACAACATTATTCCTCGACTACAGCTATTGTTGAGGAATGATGGTGGACACATTGAGCATTTCCTGTAAAGAACATCATCTTTGCTTTGTCTTACTTTGTTATGCTAATTATTGCTAATCTGATCAGATGAGGCGCCATCTGTCGCACATTTTTTTGAACGTTTGTATTTTTTTTTTTTTTTTTTTTTTTTTTGTTCTAATAAAACCCCATGTCATTCCAATCATGTGTGTCAATTTGTACCTCTCTATCTACATTATTCCGTGATTTATTCAGTTTTAAAATTTGTACTGACTTTTTGATCACCCGGTATTTCACACAGACATGGTAATTGAGAAGTCATATTCCATTCGACAAATTCCGTATTGGTGGTTCAACAGTCTTGGCCCATAGGAAAAAAGACTTATTCAGGAATATGACAGATAGGATTATTAGAAGCAAAAATTCAAGTAAACGTGGGCTTTAAAATGTGTACATTAAGAGCTACGAGCAGTTCTTCCTCGATAAAGTGAAACGAGTCTCTTCCATTATAAGCTCTTTACTTTCCGTATTTGGGGAGGAGGTGGTATGGAACAAAACAAGAAAAAATTGTCTGATAAACATCGGCTCTAAGGTGCGTAGTTCAAGAGCTTACAGTGCAAGAGGTTTGTTTCACAGTATCAAAGATAAAGAAGCGCTCGTAGTTCTTAACCCTCTCAGACCCCCTGGCTACAATTGTGTACATTAAATTTTACTGTCTTTTTGTTGCAATATAAACATTTTTTCACAGTGAAAACCTCATGGGCTCATTTGTGAATGTTCCATATTTTTGCTATGTACAAGTGCCACCAACTATTGGGTTTCATTATAAAAATATCAACAAGTCAATGTAGCAGTGCGCAGCAGCTTGTGACTACCAGAATATAAGGAAGTGGGTTAGCTGGTTACACTGAAGCGCCAAAGAAACTGGTATAGACATGCGTATTCAAATACAATGTAAACAGGCAGAATATGGCGCTGCGGTCGGTAACGCCTATATAAGACGATAAGTGTCTGGCACAGTTGTTAGAGCGGCTACTGCTGCGACAATAGCAGGTTATCAAGATTTAAGTGAGTTTGAACGTGCTGTTATAGTCGGCGATGGCTGGATACGTATCTCTGCTTGCTCGTCATCAATTGGCTCGTGAACGACACTGACCATTCCTAACCTGTATCGTTGCTGGTGACAAGAAATGACACGAGGAAAGTAAAGGAATGGTTGAGCCCAAAAAAGTAACAACTCCTCATACAGAATCATGCGAGCATACACAAACGATCTGGTGGAACAGCGACGGTGTAGTGTACTAAACGAATTGCTTCTGCGAGATGTAAGCATCACTGCAGACATTTATTGTCAACAACAGAGACGCGGTAGCGTTCTCGCTTCCCGCGCCCAGATTCCCGGGTTCGATTCCCGGCGGGGTCAGGGATTTTCTCTGCCTCGTGATGACTGGGTGGTGTGTGATGTCCTTAGGTTAGTTAGGTTTAAGTAGTTCTAAGTTCTAGGGGACTGATGACCATAGATGTTAAGTCTCATAGTGCTCAGAGCCATTTGAACCATTTTTGAACAACTGAGACGTCTTGCAGACGCAATCCGAGAACAACGACCAGGAAGTGATGCTGCTCTACAATAAAGCCAGCCCGCATTCTGCTAGACACGAAAAACACTATACAGGAGTCGAGTTGGGAAGTCGTTACGCACCCATCTTATCCAACTGATCTTGTGCCCTCATATTTCCACCTGTACTGCTTTCTATCGAACAGCCTTAAAGAAACTTCCTCTCTGGATAAAATGCGCTGCAAACTTGGCTCGAGTAGTTATTTGCCTCAAAATCACGTGATTTCTACAGTTGCGGAATCGGAAAGTTACCCCATCGTTGGCAGACTTTTGTTCTGTGGTAATAAAAATGCCCATTTGCGTTTAGGTTTATTGTCAATAAAGAAGTACATTATTGCTGGGTGTTGCATTGTTGTAGTCAGTCTGTTCTGAAACCTCTGTTAGAGTGGATGTACATACTTCATCGAGAGAATGTATTTTTGATGACTAAAGTTTCTGTTGCGTTTATCTGTTTTGTTTATTGAACTTATAGGTAAACGCTATGAACTTATGCATGAACCCAATACATATAGAAATAACACGGCTATATGCACATCTATAAGATACCAGAAATACGAAATGAGCACTTTATAAGTTATATTTGCTAGTGGAAATGAAATGAGCGTTTGGCGTCATTGGCCGGGAGGCCCCTCGCGGGGCAGGTCCGGCCGCCATATCGCAGGTCTTATTACATTCGGCGCCACATTGGGCGACCTGCACGCCGGATGGGGATGAAATGATGGTGAACACAACACAACACCCAGTCCCTGAGCGGAGAAAATCTCCGACCCAGCCGGGAATCGAACCCGGGCTCAGAGGACGGCAATCCGTCACGCTGACCACTCAGCTACTGGGGCGGACATTTGCTAGTAATATGATGCCTTTTATCACAATATTTCATTTTATTATTTAAGTCAGTCGCGTTTCGGAGTTAAATCTCTAGTTTAAGGACTACATCGCTTCTTTCAGCGTTACATCTGATTTAGCTTGTCGCCTTAATGCGTCTACGAACTCTTAATCTTTGGTGAACTTCACAGGTTTCGATAATTTGAGGTGTAAGTACAAATGAGGTGGTTTAGCATCGTTGCACAAGATAAAAATTTTGTAATTAAGTGAAACTCATAAACTAAAGCAGGTGCAATACACAAAAAGAGTCAATATAGTTCTCGAAAATGGAGTTATACCTGAGGGGCGACATACCACTTTGGGAAAAGTTATTTATTTCCCTCAGCCTCTCTAGTCAACGAAGGATAGTCGTGACCTTGGATAAGCGTTTTTTTTTTTATTGTAATGAGTTAGTACTTGTTTTGGGCGCCATATTGTGCGGGAATTTTTCTTTTGGCACGTCATGAGAGGGAAAGTGGACACAGCGTATCTGTAAGGCAGGAACAATGAGCACCTATATTTCTGCGCGTGGAGACACCTGCTCATCGGAAAAGTTATCTTCCACCTCGGAGATTCGCTGTGGGCCATAGAATCTCGCCGTGCAAGACAATGGTCATGACGTCACTTGTCGCGGCAGACTGACACTGCTAAACGACAAAGACATATACATATTGTGAGCTTTGTTAAAGCTTTGCTAAAATAAACTATAACATGGATTGTAATAATAGAGGTAAAATACATGCACGATAAACAGACAGGAACGTGGATCTATTTTGGAGTGACTGATCTTCGAGATTTGCAGCTGGCATGGACTTGGTGTGTTCGGGAAAGGAGTCTGCTGTCTCAAGATAGAGCAACACTGCCCATTGGTTCAAACGGCTCTGAGTACTATGGGACTTAACATCTGAGGTCATCAGTCCCCTAGAACTTAGAACTACTTAAACCTAACTAACCTGCCCGAGGCAGGATTCGAACCTGCGACCGTAGCGGTCGCGCGGTTCCAGACTGAAGCGCCTAGAACTGCTCGGCCACAGCGGCCGGCTCACCGTCCATTCAAACATTTAATAGAGATAAGTAACGGCGATCACAAAAAATTGTAGCCTAAATAGTCCGCCTCCATAGGACGCCTGAACAACGGTAGGCGCGTCTCATTCCATACCTCTGAAACGTAACGGAGCTCAATAGGAAAAAAAGAATCGTAACTGAAGGCGGCGTATTCTGAAACATGCAGTGTAAAGTATTAGATAAGCTGTCACCGCTTGTTAATCTACATGTATGTCTATATTCCACAAGCCACCTTATGGTGAGTGTTAGAGGGTTCTTGTGTACCACTATCACAAGTCGCCCACGCCCCTTCCTCCTCTCCACCTCGTCGTGGAGCTCTGCGAAACAAGACTCTTTTTTGTAAGCACCTGTGTGAATTCAGTTTTGTCTGATTTTATCTTCATGGAAGTTTTGGTTTGCCCGTGACTCTTGCATGGACAGCCAAAGCAGCTAAGGCCACCGCTCGCATAGAATGGGAAATCAGGATTCGAGTCCTGGTCCGGCACAAATTTTCATTGTTGTCATTCCATTATACAGCTGATGGTTGTCCATATTCGCAGCTGTGAATACATTTCATTTTCCGTATCTTCAGCAGGTAGTTGTAAAAATTATCAAAACATCAGTGGCAAGAATCAGATGTGAGTTCCAAAGTGCTACTAGCTCAATGATCGTCTGCAAGGAGTTAAAAAGAAATGGTAGAAATGGTCGAACGCTCCTCATAAGCTACACGTTTCAGTTGTCAGTTCTAAGCAACGCTGTACGAGTGCGAACGAGTAGTTTGGAGTGATGAACCCGGTGGAAAAGTTGGGTTCAGTGAATGCCTAGAGAAACGCTAATTGCCATCACTTGGAGTGCCAACAGTGAAGTCCGAAAATGGTGGTACTCCTACGGTATGGTAACGTTTCTCGTGGTTAGGGTATGATCCCATTACTGTTCTTAAGAAAATGTTAAATGCGGAGGGGTATGAACACATTTCACAGCATCGTGTCCTGTGCACAGTACAGGAACAGATCGGAGACTGGAACCTGGTTGGTAGGTACTCAGAGAGCGCACAGGATAAGGTTACGACTGTGGATGGGGCCTTAAACAGTTACTGTGAGTTGCACAATCAAACACACAACTTAATTTTTCTAAGAACCACTCATTTACACTGTGCTTTAAAAGATCACAATTAGACAATACGGCTGAAGGCCGAGCTAAAGAAAACTTGAGATGCTTTCTGGGCTGAAGACCCAAAACCACATCAAAATAAGAACGGCGAAGGCCTGGCTTGGAAATCAAAACTATTTAAAATAGAAGGTAAAAATTTAAAAGAAACATGCAAATGAAAACAATTAGCGGCTGAAGGCCTACACTAAACGTCTGGACAACTATAATTAAAACACATTAATAAAAAAATTTCTAACCAAGAAATTTCTTTTTAACTTACAACAGAACGACCGAAAGCCTAATTAAAGAAATATCAACTTATTGCACGGCTGAAGGTGAAGGGTGGCTACACTGAGTCACAGCGCCAGAGATCGCGCCGAAGAGTTTTATTCCGCCGCCTCCACTGGCAGTGCTTGTTCAGAAGTTGTGGTGGTTAGTGCTTTGCTGAGAGGATGTTGATAGCTGTACAATTTGAGGCCATGTCGTGTGCAGTTGTTTTGATGGGCTAGACAGCAGATGTTGTAATGATCAGAGTGTATTTTTAGTCAATATATATGAAGGTAAAAACATTTTTTTATTTTTTTTAAATTTCCTAACTAACAATGGCTCTTGGTCACAGGTTCAGTCAACAAAGCATCTGGCTTGTGTTAATGTATTAGAGTGTAATTCTGGTTTCTATGTGCAATCATAGTATTTCTGTTTTTTTTTTATTAATTACTTCATTGTAAATGGCGTTTAAAGCATCTTGTCGTATTCAGGAAGAACCGTGCCAGATGTGTACGTTGAATCACACTTCCACACACAGAACAGCTACACTTGTGCCTTGTTGTTTCGTAGCTTTCATAGTTGCTGGGGACTTAATTAATTAATTGTGTTAACGGAAATTTCGTTTCATTCTTTGTTGTTATAATTAATTAATTGTGTTAACGGAAATTTCGTTTCATTCTTTGTTGTTATTCTATGCAGTCAGATTGCGTATTAATACTAGTCAAGGCCAACCGGTTACGAGACTGCGTAACCGGACAGACAGCTACTAAATCAAAAAATTAAAATTATTTGCATTATATTTAATTAAGCCCCCATGCAAAGGCCACAAACATTTTGAAACAACGGCTGAAGGCCTGAACAACAAGTCAGACAAACAATTTAAATTAAAGTCCTTCCTTCTTATAAAAAATTTTCCTTTAAAGAATACACGCGGCTGAAGGCCTTACTAAAATGGGTTCACGTAAATCCTCGGCTGGGGGCCACACATAACACATCGAACAACTAATAGCTTTGGGCCTCGATAACGAACAATTTCAGACAGAACAAATTTTAAGGAAAAAATATTTTTTTTAAATAAAATCAATCTTCAAATTTTAATTTAACGCGGCTGAAGGCCTTTATGTAAAATTTAAAAGGAACTGAATTAATACACGTCTGAAGGCATCGCACAATACTTCAAACCAAAATGAAAATCACAATCTAAAACAAACAGAACAAGTGGTGCTCAGAAGTGTTCTAATGGTCAACCTGAGAAGGTAGCTCAAACGTAAGGTGAGGTGAGACAGGCAGCCAAGAGCTGAAGTTAAATAATCAGATGGCAACCCGAACTAGGGACGGCCCAAGGACCGACCAACAATTTAACCAGCTCCCTTCCGTCTGACAAATGGCACAACGATGGAAAATATCGGCTGAGGACGAGTATATGAACAGCACTACGTCTTCAGAAATTGCCGTCTAAAAACAGCCAAGGGAACAAGAACCACTCTAAGCAAAATATAAACCAAACAAGTTAAAGGCTGTCGAACTACATGCCGTGCTGGACAGCATCAACACAACGAGGAAAGGCATACTGCAGGAAAACCACCCTAACGCCAAGGCAGGTAACTGGGGCGTTAACGGCCACAGGGCAGAAAATACCTCTGGTGCACTTCACTGGCAAGTAACAGTAAATTTAATAATTAATCACAATATAGGAAGATGGCTGCAAGATTTCGCCAACTCCAACAAATCATACATTGTTGCTAGTCCGAACAGGCCAGGGAGCAACAAGCCTCAAATAAACGAAGAGATGTCACAATAGTTAAGGTTTCACAACAGGTTAACTGATCACTCAACTTCAGCATCCAGGTTCGGTGGACAACGAACTTTGTCGCTCTCGCAGCTAGCGCCTCACGAACCAACAGTGCCTGCACACTGCCAGTGGTCCCGGCCTGGCCTCGCGCTGCGTCCCAAACGACTGACCACCACACACACCACCATCACCCGGAAATACTAGCGGTCACACCAAAGATATTACGATAGTACTAGTATCGACAAGCGCTGCTGCTGCCACTCAAGGAGGCAAGCCAGTAACTCTGTTACGCCAGTAAGTAAGGATGTGACAAAATGCCAAAGAACAATCGGCATGAACGCGAGCCGCACACGGCTCAAAGACCATAACTGATCGTATCAGCATGCCAATGCACGCTGTCATAAAGCAGGATCTATGGGCAAATTATTTGTGTACAATAACGTTCCTGAAATGGGCTGGCCTGCCCAGAGTCCCGATCTGAACTCAATGTAACACCTTGGGTATGTCTTTTGAGCCATTGTGGATCTGGGACAGGGACCTGTCAGATATTTACCAAGGAAAACTCATCAAACAGCAGTATGTTTTCAGAAGCTGTTATCTCTTTTACACGATCAGTATCGGTATCTCATTAATGCTATCTTCCAGCCTCTATTCTCACTACATGGAGTGCATAAGGGCCTGAACATGCCATTAATGAGATGCCGAAACTGGTCGTGTAAATAAAATAACTTCTGAAAGCATGCAGCTGTTTGGTGATCTTTGTTTGGCAAAATCCTTAGGAATGAGTTAGAGCGTCGACTTCGTTACAGACCCCACTATCGAATATCACGATCATGTCTGATTTCGGCTCTTGAGGAAGAATGGGCTACCATTCCTCCACAGACATAGGAAAACCTCACTGAAAATGTAACCAACATATTTCAAGCCATTATAAAGGCGAAGGATGGGCACACCGCGTATTAATGTCCACGGTTACTCACAGCAGAAGCTTGTTTATCAAAAAAGAAACATTGTTAGGAACGACACTGGCTGCAGTCCTTGTAGAGATGGTGTAGCTTCCAGCCTGACACCGAAGCTACTTGCTTCCTCATACCTCGGAGGAAATGGACCCAACATTAAATCCATCCCTTTTTGTTACTAGCAGAGCCTTTCTGTCTGCTCATTACAACTGAATTTCCCTGAAACGACAGCCTGACAAGCTGCCACTTTACTGGGAGCTGGCGCCGGCTCTCGACAGTCGGATAACGGTCTTCTTCTCTTCTCTTCTTTACTCCACTAAATTCTTAGCGACGTAACTCCAATGTCGCCGACAGTTCCGGCAAAATTGAAAACATTAATTTCATCGTTCCCAAAGTTGTACAAGATTAATGAGTTTTGCGAGCTCGACTTACAATATTGTTCTATTTTTGTCCACATAAACTATCCGTTAAGGATATGACGGGGAACAGCGGTATAGGTTTATATTATACGTGCTACCGAAGTTATGAATCATTCAACCTCTGCGTTCGCCCGCGTGTAAAACCGACGTGGTCATAGGGCTACTGTTTTATCTGTTGTGTAAATCAAATATAATAATTGATATGTTACTAGTAGTTAGTGACAGTGATACACCAAAATTATCATTGTTGCTGATGACAGATCAATGTTACGACTTGCATTCAAAACACGCGACCTTGTTTAAACACTGTACGGAACTACTGTACATACTAACTTCCCTAAGAGTGGCTGCGCATAGTCTGGTAGATTTCTTGAGTTAAGAAAAGATTTAACCTATAACTTCCGACTGCGTTCAGGATTTCTTGCCATGGAAATCGCAACATGCTATTGTGGACGCCGAGTCATCGATCGATACCGACGTAACTTCCGGAGTTCCCCTCGTTAAGTGTGTTCAACAGCAAGGCAATAGTCACTCGTGTCATTTTGCTGCCTATGGAGCTACCCACGGTGAAGTACCATCTAAAACCAGCTGCATAAGTATCTAGCCTGACCTCATAAAATTCAAAGTGATTCAAACATTGGCAACATGCTCTAAATGTACATAAATTTAAAACTGTGCGCTTCACAAAACGCAGTGTCCTATGACTGCTGTACCAACGAATCACAAATGAAATCAGTCAATTCATACGAATACCTGGGTATAACAATTTGTATGGAAATGAAATGGAGTGATCACCTAGCTTCAGTCGTGGATAAAGCAATTGGCAGAATTCAGTTCGTTGGCAGCATATGGAGAAAATGCAGTTAGTCTACGAGGCCGTACTCAAATTCCCCCGAACTATTTTTGCTGTTCTCGATACCAATTGAGATATTACATGTCATGCAAATTTCTCGCTCGAGTTTCTCGCTTCGTTGACGCAAGCTGATAGAGGGACTGGAATTTTAGCGTGTAACATGGCGGGGTGTAACGGTACTTCGTCGGTGCGTGAGAAATTGCTTGTTGTAATGGAGCTTCTAACTGCAGAAGAGTTCATCCACGCATGGATCAACCTCTGCTTCATCATGATAATGCCAGACCACACATGAGAGCTGCCATATCTGCAACAATCGTACGTCTTGGGTTCGCTGTCATCGATCATCTCCATACAATCCCGATGTGGCCCCATACGATTTTCATTTCTTTCCAGAATCTAAAGATCACCTTCGAGGACTTTACTTTGGTAGTGATGAAGCTGTGGAAGCACAGGTGATGTTGTGGCTCCGTCAACAAAGTCAAACATTCTACAGCGACGGTATCAACAAACTGGTCTCCAGTTGGGAGAAATGTGTCCGTCGCCAGGTTGACTGTATTGAGAAATAAATATGTAGACATGAAGAATAAAGATGTAGAATGTTAATAAAGTTTGTTTTATTTAAAAAGAATTCGGAGGCATTGCATTTCAGCACGCCCGCGTATAAAGGAGACAGCCTACGGACCAATTGAATGTACTGAAACTTCCCGGCAGATTAAAACGTGTGCTAGACCGTGACTCGAACTCGGGACCTTTGCCGTTCACGGGCAAGAGCTCTGTCGACTGATCCACCAAAGCACGACTTACGACCCGTCCCCACAGCTTTAATTCCGTCTGCTGTGGGTACGGGTCGGGAGTTGTGCTTGGATAACACAATATTTTTGTTATACCATCAATAGTTTTTGAGATATTCGTATTTTAAGAAACATCCATTTTTGCCATTTGCAAATTGCAAAAATGGTGGGGTAAATCCGCCCCCCTATTTGTTTGGCTGATTTTGCATAAAATAGTTCTAAATCAACGGGTTTTGTGGGAAATAATTATAAACAATTATCTTTTTTTACATAAATGAACAAAATGTAGTCAGAAAAATAACAATGTTTAGAGTACTAAATGTACTGAAAGGAAAATGAATGTAAATTTTAATTTAAAAAAAGATGATTTCATTGCACGTCAGTGCAACAGCAATGTCGATCCGAGCACTTCGTTCTTAGTGTTCCACTCTTGTTATTCCCCCTTGGCTTTTGTACATGTATATTACGCATCTCTCCCTGTAACTTACCCCTGTTTTCCTCAGAATTTCCAACTTTTTGCAACATTTGCCGGTGTCGAACCGTTTTTCCAGGTCGACAAATCCTACGAACGTGCCTTGATTTTTCTTCAGTCATGCTTCAATTATCAACCGCAATGTCAGAACTGCCTGTCTGGTGCCTTTACCTTTCCTAAAGCCAAAATGATAGTTGTCTGACACATCCTGAATTTTCTTTTCGATTCTTCTGTATATTATTCTTGTCAGCAACTTGGATGTGTGAGCTGTTAAGATAATTATCGTACTTTTCAACTCTTGCTGTCTTCGGAACTGTGTGGATGACATTTTTTCGAAAGTCAGAGCGTATATCGCCAGACTCATGCATTCTACACACCAAAGTGAAAAGTCGTTTTGTTGTCACTTCCCCAGTAGTTTTACAAATTCTGTTGTAATGTTATCTATCCCTCCTGCCATTTTGATCTTAAGTCTCCCAAAGCTGTTTTAAATTCTGATTCCAATACTCGATCCCCTATCTCTCCTATATTGACTCCTGTTTCTTCTTCCACCTCGTCATCAGACAACTCATTCCCTCACTGAGGCGTTCAGTATACCTCTTCCATTCATCCGCTCTCCCTTTTGTACTTACCTATGGAATTACCATTGCGCTCCTAATGTTACCACCCCTGCTTTTAACTTCACCGGATATTGTTTTGACCTTTCTGTACGCTCGGTCAGTCCTTCCGACCATAGTTTGACCGGCATTATCCAGGTGCAAATTACGTGAAATGACGAACGGCAACTACAATACTTCAATTTTCACTAATAAAAGTTTAACTAGTGAAACCAACCATTTCCGAGCCCCCAATACAGCGGCAGGTAAGCTTGCTATATAAAATTTTATGAACTGAGAACTGCTGGAAGTCATTAACTATATTCACTGCTGACCATTAAAGAAGAATAAACCGCAGACTAACTCGCACATAATTAGAGTCAAACCCCAACACACAGTGCTAAATTCTAAGTGCCGAATTGTAGTAATAATCATCAAAGTCTCTCGCAGGTAAAACTTAGACAAAGTCCAACTTTATTGTTCAGAGTCCGAAACCCACATTTGCCGATAATAAAAGTCCAGAGGGTCAACCGGCATAGAATTAGCTTTCTGAGGGCAGTTGCTGGACTACACGTACAACTTGCTAAAGACTGTGCAACTGAAATCACAGCTCAGCTTGATCTAAATATTGCTTCAACTAGTTAGCACAGAACGCTTCTCGACCAGCAGAGGCCCTGTCTCAACTACGCCGTACCGAAGCCTCGTTCATGGCAATGGCCATCGCCCCCTCATAGTCTCGGTCCTCCCTATCCGCGAAATAACGCATATACGTCACTTACTGAGATTCGCGGCTTCACCATGTCAATTTCCAGCTTTTGAGACAGAGTACTTAAGAATGATTTGACTGCGCCACTAGTTGCACGCTGAAATTATAGTCTAAAATAATATATAAAGTTCTACGTGTAATAATTCGCCAAATAATTGAAGTTCAATATCTGAAAACTTCGTTGCAATGCTCAAAGTGTTATCTCTCTTCATGCAGTTAAATATTATTACAGTTATTAATTTGGTACCATTTCCTTAACGTATTTTTACATCTCGTTGCACTATTTAGAGTTTAAATATCTTTAATAGTTCAATACTTATCGGCGAAAGCAGGAAAAATTACACTACTGGCCATTAAAATTGGTACACCACGGAGATGACGTGCTACAGACGCGAAATGATGATTAGCTTTTCAGAGCATTCACACAAGTTTGGCGACACCTACAACGTGCTGACATGAGGAAAGTTTCCAACCGATTTCTCATACACAAACAGCCGCGTTGCCTGGTAAAACGTGGTTGTGGTGCCTCGTGTAAGGAGGAGAAATGCGTACCATCACGTTTCCGACCTTGATAATGGTCGGATTGTAGCTTATCGCGATTGCGGTTAATCGTATCGCGACATTGCTGCTCGCGTTGGTCGAGATCCAGTGATTGTTAGCAGAATATGGAGGGTAATGCGGAACGACGTTTGCTGCAGCATGGACTATCAGCTCGGAGACCATTGCTGCGGTTACCCTTGCCGCTGCATCACAGACGGGAGCGCCTGTGATGATGTACTCAACGACGAACATGCGTGCACGAATGGCAAAACTTCATTTTTTCGGATGAATCTAGGTTCTGTTTACAGCATCATGATGGTCGCATTCGTGTTGGAAGCGTGTATTCGTCATCACCATACTGGCGTATCACCCGGCGTAATGGTATGGGGTGCCACTGGTTACACGTCCCGGTCAGCTCTTGTTCCCATTGACGACACTTTGGACACTGGACGTTACATTTCAGATGTGTTACGACCCGTGGCTCTACCCTTTATTCGATTCCTGCGAAACCCTACATTTCAGCAGGATAATGCACGACCGCATGTTGCAGGTCCTGTACGGGCCTTTCTGAATACAGAAAATGTTCGACTGCTGCCCTGGCCAGCACGTTCTCCAGATCTCTCACCAATTGAATACGTCTGGTCAATGGTGGCCGAGCAACTGGCTCGTCACAATACGCCAGTCACTACTCTTGACGAACTGTGGTATCCTGTTGAAACTGCATGGGCACCTGTAGCTGTACACGGCATCCAAGATCTCTTTGACTCAATGCCCAGGCGTATCAAGGCCGTTATTACGGCCAGAGGTGGTTGTTCTGACTACTGATTTCTCAGGATCTATGCACCCAAATTGCGTGGAAATATAATCACATGTTAGTTCTAGTGTGATATATTTGTCCAATGAATACCCGTTTATCAAATCATCCCCACGCCACTGGTTACCTGTACTGAGTCACATCTCGCAACCTCACTTAAGACGGAAACAAGCTCTACTGAGGGAGGCCAAGAGAATCTCTGCATCACCCTCTCTACCACTGCACCAGGAATTCTGTCATCCGCCACAGCAACGATTGCGATCAAGAAGACCAGCAAGTGTTGCTGCAGGACAACTTATCGCGGATGGTTTTGATCTAAATGAAAGCTGGAAGCATGAATGGACAACAAAAACATTGGGGACAATAGCCCATCACCTTGATCCCACATAGAAGCCAAAAGGTTTTGACCTACCGAGGAACTTCTGGTGCCGCCTCAACAGGTTAAGGACTGGACATGGTTGTTGTAGCTACTTCAGGTACAAATGGGGCTGGATCAGTTCACCAATGTGTGAATGTAATCAAGAAGAACAGAAAATTGAACATCTAGTCCAACGCTGTCCACTTCATTCATACCCTGGAATTCCCGACGACTTATTCACTCTCACACCCAGCTTAATTAATTGGTTGAAAAACACGGACTTTAAGGTTTAATCTTGTCTGATGTCCTATGTAGATTGTATAAAATCACTTGCCTTGTATCAACTTCATATTGTATAAAATCACCATACGATTAAATAATTCTGCATTTCTTCTTGCTGTAGCAATTTTATTGGCCTTTGTGTATAAGCAAACATACAACAAATATAATTAATCTTAAGAACTAAAAATTGCTAACTGTGTAATCGACCTTCGCTAATGCATGCTGACTTGTTGTATGTGTACTTTTTCTGTGGGAGATTTAATATTAAATTTTAATTAATTCTAATTTAAAATGTGTTGCACTGCTGAATTAATTATCTATGCTATAAATCGCGTGTGTGCACCAACCGAAGCGCCTCTCCGGGAGCTATAATTTTATTGCCTGATCTTTATTGTACATTAATTAGTAAAGAAATTACCATACTTTTGCTGATTGATGGTTACAGGAAAATTTGTCCATGCTGTATCTTTTTACTTACAGTGATTACAAATAAGATCTGCACACTGGTATCATCTTGGTGTTCCCCTCTCAGATACGATGTATCGTCCTTCGTTGTGTGGCTAACCGTTCGCAATGCATGAGCGCAAACCCGAACAGTGGTAAGCTGTCATTGTGTGTTCAACGGCTGAGCTCACGTCACGTCCGTATTATTTCAGACTTTGACAGAAACACATGGCCCACCCACGGACAGCGGTGAGTGCGAAAACGGGGCGGACACAAGTTAGCACACGGATCCTACTCGCAGCAACACTGTAAGTAGGCTGTTTATGTTTTTATGCAAACCAGCCACAGACTGCCCACAGCACAGTCAGTGATTTTCATATAGAGCGCTACATGGCGTTACCAACATAAAAACCTTAAAAACCTAAACAGCCTACTTACAACACACACACACACACACACACACACACACACACACACACACACACATGCACACACGGACACTCACACACACATACACACACACACATACACACATACACACACACACACACACACACACACATACACACATACACACGCACACACACACACACACACACACACACACACACACAAGCCCAACCCCCACGCTAGCCTTTAAGTCACTGTGCGTGCGCTATTTGCCATTCAAACGTCGCTCGCAACCAAACCCTCTCTTCCACGTATACGAGTCAACAAACTCCGTCGTGTCACACAGTGATTTTATCCTTCAACAACGTAACGTAAGACTGCATGTCGTCCGTGGTGTCCCGCCCCACCTCGATGCAGGTCGCTGTTCGGCTGTTGTCCTGAGCAGCATATTCTCTAGATCTCTCACTGAAAATATTTGGGTTTGGTTTCCTGAAAGACTAGTACGATCCAAACTGATTGAAGAATGGCATGGAGATGAAACGACATGGAATTTCTAACCTGTACCTGTCATCCAAGTTCAGTTCGACTCAGTTCCTACCTGAATGAGAGCCACTGTTGCCGCCAGAAGTGGCAAATCTTTGCACCAAATTATACACCCAGTGTATCCCCAAATCACCTATACATTTAATCGTGTATTCTTCCTACCATACTGTATTCGCACAACAAGAAAGTTTCGTTATTTACTATTCTTTCTGGTGTCATAGGTCTGATGGCGAGCAATGTACGAGGGTTATTCCGAAAGTAAGGAATGGAAATCACAGTGAAAATCAAAAGTGTTTTCTTAGCACATTTAGCTACACCTTCCAGGTATTGCTCTACATAGTCACCGCTCCGACTTAG
Organism: Schistocerca americana; assembly: GCF_021461395.2. Lineage (NCBI taxonomy): Eukaryota > Metazoa > Arthropoda > Insecta > Orthoptera > Acrididae > Schistocerca > Schistocerca americana. Next base: position 163,575,015 of record NC_060121.1, on the reverse strand, counting down.
ACATTTTTCGGAGCGTTATACCAAATTTCCAACACCATCATCCGATAATTCTCTACTCTGATCTATGGCGCGTAGTCTGCGCCCAAGTGTTTTCTTCGTATCCAGCATTTCATGTGAACAGAGATGATACTCAGGATGAGCCAGTTAGGGCTGTGTTGTGGGTGATCGGACACTTCCCGTCGGAAAGGCTGCAGGAGCGTCTTCACTGCCCCTGCAGACTGGGGCTGAGAATTGCCATGAAGAAGGAAGTGCGTGGCAGTTGCGTTAAGTGGGCTGCATTCATTAAGGCCCTCCTACTCGGCAGGAGACATTGTTGTTCTAGGCACCTTTATTGCGCTCACAACTGAAAAGAGAGTCTTGATGCGATCGACGGGCATAGTACAGACACTGCCCAAACGTCTGTGAAAAGCCTCGTCGGATTTTCACAGTGGTTTCCATTTCGTGACCAAAGAGCCCTCGTATTTCCACCGTAAATCAGATGTCCGGGTGCATAGAATCCATACGGTCCAAGTAGTGGTTTAGTGCATCACTTCAGTGGCGTAACATTAAAATAATGTCGTCCAAATGTCGATGAAAGTAGTTTGCACAGGGTTGCGGGTGCAGTAGGGAGAGGGAATTGAAACCCATTCTTCGAAAATCTTTTGTGAAGAAATCAATATGGCGTTAAGGGTGAGACATTAGCTGTTAATGCTGCCATGCATAACGCGATTATACAATCGTTGATTCGTTTCAACAATCAGTTAGTTTCAGAGCTGATCGTTTGAACACATTTTAAATTTATTCGGTCATGGTTTTAATAACATGGATTTTGCTACGTGGTTTGATTAATTACGCATACATTATGCATATTTTTTGTAAGTTGAGGCCGGCAGTAGGCCTATGCAATTTCAGTGGCCTGTGTAGGCGTATCACACGAGATAAATGTGCAGCATTTGAAATTTGTAGCTTATGTAACTGACAACGATTCGTATCCGAACAGGCTTAAAAGCCAAACGTGATCGATACTGTTTACTGTGACTGCATTTCATTAACGCCTCTGTTCTATTTCGGGTTTGTATCCCATGCAATCTTTTCCCCTTTCGAGGGTACATATCGTATAATGTCAACAGAAACTAGGCACTTCATTTCCTCGTTGCCCTGTGCGCGAGCAGTAGTATATCCTACACTGGACTAATAGGTTTACAGTCAGTGGGTTGGGAGTCAGTTTCAACAGAAGGGAGAGCTCCAAAAGACAAACAAGCAACTGGCAGTCTGAGTAAACGTATCGGCTGCCGCGTCTGTCATTTGCACAGTACGAGCGAGAACTGCCACACGAAGCAGCGTGACTGCAAAGATGGCGGTGGTGGAGCAGAGTAACATACTGACGATGACATTTCTGTGCCAAGTGTACAGCCCAATTTAAAGCTGAACCGTTATGGCGTCCTCTGGAACCCGTGATCATTACATGTAAGTTTAAGGTGCAGAGAAACTGCAAGGATTGAACTAAATAAACTGTTCAAAAGAGTTTTTGCGAACGTTCACGGAGCAGGAAACCAACCTGGTAGTACATTCAGAACACTATAGAGAAGGTTGGATAGAGAAAAATTTTCCGAACAATCGTATGATGCAAATGTACCCTACGGCCAATTACACTACTGGCCATTAAAATTGCTGTACCAAGAAGAAATGCAGATGATGAACGAGTATTCATTGGACAAATATATTGTACTAGAACTGACATGTGATTACATTTTCACGCAGTTTGGGTGCATAGATCCTAAGAAATCAGAATCCAGAACAACCACCTCTGGCCGCAATAACGGCCTTGATACACCTGGGCATTGAGTCAAAAAGAGTTTGGATGGCGTGTACAGGTACAGCTGCCCATGCAACTTCAACAAGATACAGTTCATCAAGAGTAGTGACTGGCGTATTGTGACGACCCAGTTGCTCGGCCACCATTGACCAGACGTTTTCTATTGGTGAGAGATCTGGAGAATGCGCTCGCCAGGGCCGCAGTCGAACATTTTCTGTATCCAGACTGGCCCGTAAAGGACCAGCAACATGCGGTCGTGCATTATCCTGCTGAAATGTAGGGTTTCGTAGGGATCGAATGAAGGGTAGAGGCACGGGTCGTAACACATCTGAAATGTAACGTCCACTGTTCAAAGTGCCGTCAATGCGAGCTAGAGGTGACCGAGACGTGTAATCAATGGCACCTCATATCATCACGCCAGGTGATATGCCAGTGTGGCGATGACGAATACACGCTTCCAATGTGCGTTCACCACGATGTCGCCAAACACGGATGCGACCATCATGATGCTGTAAACAGAACCTGGATTCATCCGAAAAAATGAAGTTTTGCCATTCGTGCACCCAGGTTCGTCGTTGAGTACACCATCGCAGGCGCTCCTGTCTGTGATGCAGCGTCAAGGGTAACCGCAGCCATTGTCTCCGAGCTGATAGTCCATGCTCCTGCAAACGTCGTGGAACTGTTCGTGCAGATGGTCTTTGTATTGCAGACGTCCCCATATCTTGACTCAGGGATCGAGACGTAGCTGCACGATCCGTTACAGCCATGCGGATAAGATGCCTTTCATCTCGACTGCTAGTGACACGAGGCCGTTGGGATCCAGCACGGCGTTCCGTATTACCCTTCTGAAACCACCGATTCCATATTCTGCTAACAGTTATTGGATCTCGACCAACGCGAGCAGCAATGTCGCGATACGACAAACCGCAATCGCGATAGGCTACAATCCTTACACGAGGCATCACAACAACGTTTCACCAGGCAACGCCGGTCAACGGCTATTTGTGTATGAGAAATCGGTTGGAAACTTTCCTCATGTCAGCACGTTGTAGGTGTCGTCACCGGCGCCAACCTTGTATGAATGCTCTGAAAAGCTAATCATTTGCATATCACAGCATCTTCTTCCTGTCGGTTAAATTTCGCGTCTGTAGCACGTCATCTTCGTGGTGTAGCAATTTTAATGGCCAGTAGTGTAGGATTGAGTGTGTAGAGGTGTATCCGATTAGCTAAGGTGTTTGGATGTTGTTGCAGATTGACGTTAGTGGTACATGGTCCAGTCACATTAATGTGACCGCCGCCTGTGTTCTACGCCATCGTACATTGACCACACACTAACGGCAGGTGACTGCACGTGACTGCACGAGTAGCGGAGGGTATATAACGCGTGTCGGAGGGACACAGGAAACTAAGCAGTCGTCGTGATAATGTGGAAACGGGGCGGTTTATCTGAAGTCCAAAAGGGCATAGTCATTGGCTTTCGAGGCCAAGGGTGGAAGCATTTCCGAAACTACTAAGTTTGTAAACGCTTCACGTACAGCTGTGGTTGAAATATATCTTGATGGCAAAAAGGCGCTAACTAAATTCGGCGACGAGGTAGCTGTGATGCATCATGGTCCACAGATCACAGAGGTGATTGAAGAAGGGCTGCGGAGTTATCTACTGGCGAACAGAGGTGCAGCTGTTCAGCATATGACCGCCCATATGAACCAAAGAGCTGCCAACAATGTCTCCTCAACGACCGTTTAACGAGCGTTGCTGCGTATGGGTTTCCGCAGCAGGTGCCTGGTTGTGACACTCCACTCGCTCTTCATGTTTGTCAGACATCGGCAAAAACACCCTGTGAGTGCGTTAGCGTCACCAGAATCCGTGACTGGGGTTAGGAGTAGACCCTTATTGTAGGACAGAGCACATTGGTGTTTAGCTGTAAAATTGGTTTATGCCTATTTTGGTGTTAAAGAAGCACATGAGTTTACATAGATTGTGACATGACAATTACAGGGCAGTTGTCAATATAACGCATTATGTCCTGAAAAGAAGAATATCAAATTTAAATACATGGTTCTCCACAAGATTTTTCTTACTTATACACAGTGAAGTTGGACAATATTACGACAAATCATCCGATTCCGGTTCTAAGTTCGGTACTATTTAGGATGACAATCATCTCTACGGAGGATGGTTAGTTTTTGTGACAAGATAAGCAAAAGATTACTCAAGGTTGCTCCAGTTCACAGTGGACGCAAGCTGGCGAACCAACAATTTTATGCCTCTGCCAGCGGCATTCACCTTTAGCTGCGATGTGTTGTCGGCTGCATGGCTGCTCTCGCCCTCTGAAAATCCTATAAAAAGTTAACCAAAATCTTTACTGATTTTATCAGTTGAAGCTGTCCTATGTTTCTCGTTAGGCGAGAAAACATGCACTCATGCCTAGTCTGGAAAATATGGCGATCTACACTTGCATAGATGATGCAGCGTGTGTACTTCAATGCCCTCTCAGTTTTTGCAAGAACAATTAACTACGTGCCTGTTTCGTTTCTCCGCTGTCGGAGCCTAACGACTCTTCGGCTAATTTCTAGCTGAATGTCAGCCGAAGTGAACGCAGTGTTCACACAAAAATTCCTCTTTTGGCGTCGTACAGAGCTCGATGCTCCCTGTTCTACACTTGACACTGGTTCAGAGTCCCCAAAGTTTTCGATATTGTGTCTTTCGTAGCAATCTGTCCCCCGCACTGTAGGCGAAATGCCGGGCGCTGGAGGGAAAGAGCCATTCTAAACCGAAGCCTACACTCACATTTTTTGTAAATAATAAGTGGGACCCCACCACGCCCACAGTCGCATGGCGACTATTGAAAAAGATATGTCATTTCTGCTTTGGTTATTGGTTAGTATCTAAAAAGAATTCAGCCGAAAATGCAGCAATTTGTTTTCGCCTGGCCTGTTAACCATTTGTAACATTCAGAGAAGTCTGACCGGTGGGGAATTTCGGTTAAAACCTACACATTCATCCTGTTGCAATATTAAAAGCTGCTTCTTTTGCCAAAACACAGCGGAGTTTACGGAGGCTCACACCACTAACATGTGGTGCCGATGCAATTGCGAGAGAATTGTGAAACAGTGGTTTATTAATTTTATGAAGTGAGGAACTGATCAAAAGTAAGATCAGTACCTTATGAAAAAGCTCATCTTCGGTACAAAATAAACACATAATGTCTTCACTTTTGTTGTTCAGCACTCTACAACATTTATCCTTTCACCAGATATCGATGGCCCCAAAAAATTACAATCGAACAAGTCTGTAGTTAGTGGAATAAAACGGTAGATAATGAAGTTTTGCGTAATAATCAAAGGGCAAAATACTCTCCTCTTTGCATGCCATCACTTGTCAAAATCTCATTTCTACATCTCAAACCGCTTATGAAATACGAAAAATGGTCTGTATATTTCACTACGACTTTATGGCTGGCGCGGTGCGATCGCAAATGAGTGTGCTATTTTCTCGAGACTGAGACAGATAAAGACCCCCATCCAAGTCTCAAGAAAAATTCAATATGTTAGCTAAATTTCGTACACAGCAACATATTATGTAATATGCACCAAACGAAAATAATAGTGACCCCTAATTTTCATTGCTAGCTTTTTCGAATATCGCGCAGTTTCTTACTTCAACGTAAATATCACAATAACTATGACGATTAACGAAATGATGGGCACATAATAATGAACCTGACATATAAAGTAATGCAAAAATGAATTTTTGTTTACCGAATAGTTTCTGTAAAATAGTTTGAGGAAGACGATATCACGTGCGCCTCGATTCTCTAACCGCCGACCGGCTGAAAGGTGGCAGACAGTGTCGGCCTCCACTTCCGAAGAAACGAATGAAGCCGCCCCGTGCTTTGGACGAAAACTGGTCACCGGGCACCAGCCACCGTATCCTGTGGAGACTCTACGCTGTCGTCACGTCTTCTACAGATCGCCGCCTATCTGGCTTCCCAGGGCGCGTCGGCCTTCGCCCTCCACATTCTGTGACGAGGCATAGACGTCCGCCATCCTGCCGCCTACTGATGGTTTCGTCGTCCTTCAACCACTTGCTATGAATGCTCCCATTGGCTATGGATGCTAACGACAGCTGTAAGCGTACATCCTACCAGTCTGGCCGTTTCGGAAACGCTCGTTCCCACGTAACAAGTTAAAGACGCATATGTCAGAGGATTTCCCCACTTGCAGACCAGCAGCGTCAGCTAGAACGATTACTCCCTCGTCACTGCTTCCCTTATAAAGGTTGTTTCCGAAATGAATTTAAAAAATGAGAGGAGCTGGTAGAATGCGCCATAACAAGCAACTTTCATATACCAACCCACGTCCGCATCCCTTAGCGTTTGACGCCTGGCGTCATTCAATAGCGTCCCTCACCACAGGGAAAAAAGGCATACAACCCGCCATCCGAGACAAAATGGGAGCAGGTGCTCTGAGTGGGAGGACACTACGGAGTTCCTTCTGGCATTCGCTGGAACACGAGCGCGCCGCGTTTGATAGTGAAAGTACCTGTTTCGCACGATGTCGCACACGGAGCGGCACCTGAACGTACTACAGAGTCTGGTTCGCTCTGTATCACCGTGTCAACGAACGGGGATGCTCATGTGTTTAAAATTTCAAATCAAAAACACCTTCAGCCATCTACGTTTCCAGTTTATTTATGCCACCAGTTTCGAAGTTTCAGTGCGCCAATTTCAGACCCCCTGACCATTGTGGCCTGAAGATGCAGTATGAAACGCTGAAACTTCTCGCACAGATAAATAATAACTGGAAATATAGATGGCTGAAGATGTTTTTGAATTGGCATTCCATAATTTTATATTGAACAGCGCAAGTCTCTTAACCATCCAGTATAAAGATACAGCGACTCTTGCGTCAAGTACTGTGTATAGTGGACGGTAAACGGAGCGCTTTTCTTCGGAGGAAAGAGCAGAAATGCACTGTGCTTAAGGGCCGGCCGATGGAAATGCTGTTGCTGTTCACAGTTGTACAGCGGCTTCTTGATCGTCGAGTGCCAGGTCTACGCACGTTCACCGCCATCAACAGGTCCCTAAGAGAGACAGGTGCACTTTAAGGGAGTTGTTCAGTGGGAAGGTAGTGTAATGGTGCACTAAGACCTACAACAAAATCCGATGAATACATTTCGTGGCAATGTGCAAAGGCTGTACTGACGCAGTCGTCAACCCACAGTGCGTATGCCAGAGTTTAAAGAGCAAGCTCGCGGAGTTTTGCTCCAGTAGTGGGTTTAAATAATTCCATTGTCTGTCGTGTGTGGAATGAAAATGATTTGCATTCCTTCCGCTCAACCCCTTAGCCCATAAGATTTTCTGTGACGCATTGACTTCTGCCAATGGTTTTTGCAGATGTGTTTCAGCCAGAATTCCCACGGTTTGTACTTTTTACGGATGAGGTATGCTTTAAACGGGAAGGTGGGTTCAACAGTTTCTATCAGCACATACGAACATGGGAAAATCTACACGCCGCCTTTGTTAGTGGACAGCAGGAGCCCTTCGCCGTCATCATTTGGGCTGCTTTGACAGGCGATAATCTGATTGGTTCACACTTGCTCCCTCAGTGACTTAACGCAAACAGATAGTTAGTGTTCTCAAGGGAAACACTGCCAGAGTTATTGGAACATGCCCCAGTCAACATGTGCTACCAAACATTATGGTACATCTGCGCACTTCTTTCGTATGGTGCGAAGTCATTTGGATGAGACATTTGGTGAGAACTGGGTAGGGTGCGGTGGGTTGATGGCATGACTTGCACATTCCTTTGATTTGACGCCCCATGATTTATTCGTCTGAGACACCCGAATTTTGTTGTTTACGAAATACCTATAGAGAACTGATAGCGTGAATTATGGGAGCCTCACTTTGCTAGGCGTAATTTAAATGGTGCGACAATTACTTAGGCGTCGTTGTACGACATACATCCAAGCAGGAGGGCGTAATTTCGAGCAGTTATTGTAACTGTTTGCAAATAAAGGTCAGGAAATGTCAACCATACCCCTCTTGTGCTTAGTTGATTTGGGGGAGGGACCCAAACAGTTAGATCATTGGTCCCGTAGGATTACGGAAGGATGGGAAAGGAGGTCGGCCATGCCCTATGAAAGGAATCATTCCGAAATTTGCTTGAAGCGATCTAGGGAAATCACGGAAATCTAAATCAGGATGGTAGCACCCTGAATGCGAGTCCAGCGCTTACCACTGCGCTACCTCACTCGGTCCTCTCTTTTGCCTTGATGTGAAGAAGAAATTGACAAGGTTGTCGCTACGATGTCGACTGGGATGGTGGGTTGTATGCCTACTTTCCCGGCGGCGCACGACACTGGCCTTCTCATTTTTGCATTCATTTTACAAACACCATGCATACTTTCTTTAATGCGTCACATGCTCATAATGCCACCAAGTGACATTAGTCTCATGGCGGCAGTGATCATAATGTTTTGGCTCATCAGTGTATATCTCATCTAATGACCGTGTCGGTAAAATTAGAGAAACTTGGATTTTTTTAGAAGCTTGCCTCGGAAGAAACAGAAAGGGTGTGAAATTATTCTAATACAGTAGCACCCTCCGCCATGCACGCTACAGTGGCTTGTGGAGTATTGTTGAATATAAATTACTCATAAAGCTTGGTTATAAATACTGATATGTTAGAGTAGAATAGGTACTGATAAGTGGCAGCGATGTGCGATTGCAAATAAGTTATGACGAGGTAAGAAAGATGGAAATTGCCATGTGTACTAGTTACATGCATCTCGAGAGGACGTCTGAATTACAGCTGTCCGTTTACGCCAGCAGGGGTGCCGTAGTTTCTAACACCTCGACACTCTCGTACCGACACGCGCCGTCAGTGTCAATGCTGGCACCTGACTGACCAGTAAAGCGACCCTCTATACGTGGGATTTACAGCGAGGGGGCAGTCTGGGCCAGGCGGTGCAGCATCAGCCTCGCAGTCCGTCACACACGACTCGATGAAGATTTTGTTATTCTCCCAGATATTCGTCTAAGGGCAATTAACAAACGGCTGTTTCCTCTCAGGTACCAGAGAGTGTCATAATGTTATAACCTCTAAAAAAATCGAGCTGGTATCACGAAACTAGGTATTATTCTTTCTCTTTAAATTCATCTTACAGTGAGACACAGTTTTCCTAACGTCGGATGACTTGGCGGGGACCTTGATGGTATAATGTATTTTTGTAGTGCAGCAAACGTTCCACTTCGAAAATTACCTCTTCATTCTGAACAAGCCTTTTACACAATATTGATTCCTTCACCCAATGAAAGTGGAAATAGTCACTCGGCACCATGACGTCGGGGAGGTTGAGGGGCTGGGAGGAGGGGGTGGGGGGGGGGGGGGGGGGGGGCGCTTCGGAAAACAAAGAAAAAATGAGACAGCCTGAGGAAATAGTATGTGTGATAGTGATCTGGGGCACTGTGGAACGACAGCTTTCTGTGAGGCATTATCTTAACAGTTTCCCACAGGCTCGTCAGTGGTAGAACCCTGTGATGATTCGTCCCCATACGAGCTTAATCTGTTAGCGCCATACCATGGTAGACCCAAAAAAAATACTTGCCAACATCTTGCCCTATAGTGGCTGGGCCTTAATCTATTTCGGCGTTAGTGAATCGACACGTTTTAACTGCTTGCTTTTTTCCTTTCTTTCCGGCTCTTATTGATCTACCCAGCATTCGTCCACAAAGGTCAGGCGAGTAAAGAAATCATCTGGATTGGCCTGTCTTCTCCAATGGTGGCAATGTCATCTTCAAGTAGGATCTAGATGTTTTTCCCAACTGCTGACAGACTGCAATTTGCGGTGCCATAACTGAAGATGATCTGCAGTGCAGACTGAAAACGGTAGTCAGTAATAAAAAGTTGTGGTCCATACCGTTTTTGTTTGTTTATTATTACTGTCCGTGTTACAAGGCCAGAAACGTGTTACAGTGATTTCAGGAGCACGATAGTGGTTCAAAATGGTTCAAATGGCTCTGAGCACTATGGGACTCAACTTCTGAGGTCATTAGTCCCCTATAACTTAGAACTAGTTAAACCTAACTAACTTAAGAACAGCACACACATCCATGCCCGAGGCAGGATTCGAACCTGCGACCGTAGCGGTCTCGCGGTTCCAGACTGCAGCGCCTAGAACCGCACGGCCACATCGGTCGGCGCACGATAGTGAACTCACGTTGATGTCCTGGTCACTAAATTCTCCTGGTATGAACCTGATGGAACATATATGGGACTCATTTGGCGGCCAGCGTCTCCTTCGCAAACCAGCGACCCATAATTTATGGGATTTGCGTTTTGTGTGTGTGTGTGTGTGTGTGTGTGTGTGTGTGTGTGTGTGTGTGTGGGTGTACATCTGGTACCACATATGCCTGCGGAAACGCGCCACGGACTTGTCGAATCCATGCCACGCAGCATCTCTGCTGTACTGCATTGCAAAGGTCGCCTAACACGCGATTGAGCAAGTGGGCGTAAAGCATTGGCTCATCGATACATAAAGAGCTTCAATGCTCGAGACAGAAATCTCCAGTAGCTACAGCGAGTGAAAAAAAAATGGTTCAAATGGCTCTGAGCACTATGGGACGCAACTGCTGAGGTCATTAGTCCCCTAGAACTTAGAACTAGTTAAACCTAACTAACCCAAGGACATCACAAACATCCATGCACGAGGGAGGATTCGAACTTGCGACCGTAGCGGTCTTGCGGTTCCAGACTGCAGCGCCTTTAACCGCACGGCCACTTCGGCCGGCTACAGCGAGTGAAACTGCAAGACTACACTGTTCTTGCGGTTTGATTTGAAAGGCTACAGGTGACCATAAGTTTACACCCTGACGACAGTCACTTTAACTTGTACGCCTTTCACTTGTCTACCTGGCCACAACTCTGCCAAAATGATTCTGCCCTTGGACAATTGTTGTTGCTAGTCTGCATTAAAGGTTATCACTTTTACCATAATGTTAAATAAGGCTTGAGCGCTGAAATAATTTAATGAAATGGTGGCCATGTTATTATTGTAGTCGATTACTGATGGGTGATTAATATGTCAATAGGTGATTAATCTTTTACAAAAAACTTAGGTTTATCTGTTTAATCTAATTACGCTCGCTAAAAACTTGGATAACACAATCCGAAATTATCTAACGCTGAATAGACTTTGATGGATTCATTGTACACAGAAGTTGTAATACTTTCGTGCAGCTGAGAACAAGTGGCGAGACTATGATTCTGTTTGCTGTAATAAGCCAGAGCAGAAATACTGTATCCCTTTCTTGACGTATAGCGCTGCCTCAGGTGATGGTCATGGTGCAAGCATCACCAGAGTTGCGATGTGCGGCTCCTGTAATTCGTAATCGCAGGCAGGAAATATGCGAAGTCACAGGCTGGTGATCTGTTAGATGGGGAGCAGTTACCCTCTGATGGAGCCCTGAAATCTCGGCACATTCCAATGTGTGACATTCCCATTCGTTGGTCACACCATGGACCAACTTGACTCACTTATACAGCAGTGCGTAACGGGAGGTCAAACATCAAGCCGACAGATCTGATACGAATACGATTGTCTTTGGCACAGCCAGTTGTCCGAGATTACCGAGTTCTAAACTGTCTCTACAGCTAAGACTTCACTACAGATTCCACAGTCAAGACCAGTGCCAGTGTGAAATCAGTCTCACGATGATTGTCTCAAGTACACGCCACTCATAACAAGAGTCAAGACCAGAATCTCCTCTACAGACTGAATCAGAAGTCACGTTTCTCCACTCCTACCTTTCCAGCAAACCTCTATAAAATAGGAAAGAGCACCCACACAACTGCCCCCACAAGGGCTTCCAAGCCACAAATGTCCACTGCAAAGTTTATTGTTAAGTAACCAAACTGCCTGCTTGTTCTTAACTCCAGGAAATACAAATTGAAGGAGAGCTACCATAAAGATTCCACATGCATTAACAATGTACGTACTTGCTCATGTTGATAACTTCCTCCTGTCTCACATAAACGATGTCTAGTATGTGATAACAACATTAAAGAATATCCTTGAATATGAAAATAAGTGAGAGCCACTTTTCCTCTCTCAAAACATATTAAACCTATCACACGAATGAGTTGTTTTCGGGCATTGTCCTGCTAATTGAGACATTTGTAGAGCGCAGGATGAACAGAAGCGTATAACAGTGCGTTTTGTTGAGAGCAGATAGTGTCCCCAACGTATGGTGTTTTCCGAGGCCCCTGCCTAAATTCCTCTGTCCACAATTTAATTACGCTATTCTTTCTTCACAGTTCCAATGGGAGCGGCAAATAGTGGGTTGTTGGTAATTCATAGATCCTTCACTTAATACTGGTTCTTGGTAGTTCGTTGCAAGAAGTGTTTCGTGGGACAGTTGGCGTCTATCTTCTTGCTCTTCTAGTTCAGAGTATAGCATCTCCATGAGGCTCTACTGTATTCGATGCAGGTAGAAACTTCTAGGCAGTTAGGCAGCGGCATGTTCCCCTTCAAATTTCTTCTTCACCATCGGCATTTAGACCAGTCTACTGAGATCTTCTTCAGAATCTTCTGGTCTCTCTGGTTCGCTGAACACTGGTAAAAACTTCTAGGTTGTTAGGTTGTGTCATATTTCTCTTCAAATTTCTTCTTCAAAATCGGCGTTTCGACTTCACTGCTGGGATCTTCTTCAGTACCTTCTGTTGTCTCCAGTTAGTTGAACAGCCTTCAGTAGTCAAACCTTTTTCTTTCCTCTACTTTTCAGTGATCAGCTGATTAGGGACATCAGAAGATCCCAAGATGATCCCAGCAGAGGGGTCGAAACGTCGATTGTGAAGAAGTTTGAACAGAAATATGAGGCGGCCTAGCAACATGGAAATGTATGTTTACCTTCAACGACAGTAGCCACGGAAGCCTGCAGATTTATGAAAACTTGTGAACAAACATGCTGCCACACTTGTATACGTTCAGTGCCCTGTTAGTCTTATTGGGGTCCGACGCACTTGAGCAATATTTTAGGATAGGTCACATAAGTGTTTCACAGCGCAGTCTACTTTTTAGATTTCTTACATTTTGTCCAGTGTCGTACGAATTAACTGTAGACTGTCACCTGCTTTACCTACGACTGAGCCTATATGTTCATACCACTTCACGTACCTACAGCTCGTTACATCCAGTTACTTGTGCTAGCTGAGTGATTCTTATTGCGTCTCATTCATATTGCAGTCAAAGAACATTACGTTTCAACGCTATGTCAAGTACAAAATTTTACATTTCTGTATATTTAAAGCAAGGTGGAAAAATTTACACCACTTATAAATCTTACCAAGACGTCACTACATTTTATGGCAGATTGTTTTTTTTCAGTCAGTATAACTGCATCACCTACAAAAAGTCTGTAGTTACTGTCGTGTCATTAGCACGAACATGAACAGCAAGGCTCATATATACTTCCTTGGCGAACACCTAAATTTACTTCTACTACTGTTAATCAGTCTCCATCCATAATAAATTCCTGTGTCCTTCATACCAAGAAATTCTCAATCCAATCACAAATTTCGCTTGATACCCCATATGACCGTACTTTTGATAATAAGCGTACTTTACGAAAGTTCGGAAATACTGATCTGCCTGATTACCCTGATCCATGGTTTTCAGAATATGTGAGAGAAGTGCTAGCTGCGTTTCGTATAATGACGTTTTTGGAATCCGTAGTGGTTGTCTTGGAAGAAACCATATGTTAATTATATTGGATGATAGTCTTGCGGATTACTGCTGCTATTCTTCTTGTAGATATGTGTGACCTGTGCTGCCTTCTAACAACAGCGCACAATTTTTTGTTTAAACTACAGGCTACTTCAGCCTCAAATTCCGTATGGAATGTCACAGGGAAATCATTTTTATTCGGTTTCAGTCATTATAGCTCTAGAACTTCCCCTGTAAGTAGGTGTCTAACTCTGTTGCTCATGAAGCTAAAGTGCTCGGAACGCGCAATCATTCAATGAAAAGCGAAATTCGAACATGAAAGAAACTTATCGATAGTTAAATTTATAACTAGAACTGTCGTAAATTCAGTACGCTACTGTGTCATAAAAGTACTACTGCAATCAGGCAAAAGCTAAATCGCGAAATTATTTACGTAGGATTCCCGAAATATCAAAATTATATTTGGGAGTAACTACAGAGTGTAATACATTTTTTAAAGTTACTATTCAGTTTCGTATGTCTTTTACAAAAAAACTCTATTAGTTGTAAAATACGTTCTGGATTGTTTTGAGACCCTATTAATGCATTCTCCTGAACTGATTCATTAGTATTGTGGAACGGTGATATAAACGCCGTGTCTGAACCACTGCAAGAACTGAACTTCGCTGCTGCAGATGGTGTGACGGATAAATAGTTTACCGTTGCCAGAACTTAATTTCTAAAGAATCATTTGAACACAGACTTATTCGTCCAACTGTCGAATTTGGTTATAACTGAACTAATCGGGAAACAAGAAGTAGCATCATAGGAGTGCAGACGCTTAGTGTTCGAATGATTTTCTTCAGTTTGCTGTGCATTCTTTTATATTCTTGTTACGCATTTAGTAAGGTTATTTTATTCTTTAACTGTTTCCTAACGTCGTACGCCTACGTTACATGTACCGGGTGGTTCACATTAAAGAGAAACTACTCACAGAGATCCAGTGTGAGTTATAGTTATCGTAGGGCAGCGAAACTTGGCAGATGTGCTATTCATTAATGTGACACCAATTTACGTTGGAAAAAAAAACATTAAATCAAATTTTGGCTTCTAGGTGCAAATCTTGTGCTGTGGTTGCAAGAAGGTGTATAGAAATATTTCCATATGCAATGGATTATGTAATGGATTAGTGGCGTGACGTGGGCAGAAGATTCAAAGCCATGATGTTGATTTTGTTATTAACCGCTTCTTAGACAATTTGTTCCATATAAGCAACGGAAACGTCGATTAGATGCTGCGTCCCCTAAAACGACGTGGTCAACAATTGCTCACAGCAGTTTCGATGGAATCCGAGCAAAGTGTTCCAGTATATTGGCCTTCAGATGAGGCAGAGGCCGAACGTGTCCTTGGTCAACGCGTCCTTTGGATATCCGCAGAGCCAAAAGTAGCACGGAATCAGATCAGGTGATCTGCAGGCCATGTATCTGGAAAACATCAGATGATAACATGGTCGTGGAAGGTTGCTTCAACCAGATCATTCACTGGGCGAGCGATATGAGGTGTTGCCCCATCTTGCTCGAAAACAGTGTTTCCACACAGTTGCGCTCTTCTAAAAAATGGTTCAAATGGCTCTGAGCACTATGGGACTCAACTGCTGCGGTCATTAGTCCCCTAGAACTTAGAACTAGTTAAACCTAACTAACCTAAGGACATCACAAACATCCATGCCCGAGGCGGGATTCGAACCTGCGACCGTAGCGGTCTTGCGGTTCCAGACTGCAGCGCCTTTAACCGCACGGCCACTTCGGCCGGCCTGCGCTCTTCTACTGGGGGAGTCAGTTGCTGTACACGAGTACAGTGGCAGTGTTGTACAAACACGCTGTTTAACAGAACCCCAAATTCGGCAGTTGTTTGTATTCACTGCAGACTGTGGTGCAAAATATGCCTCGTTAAAAAATGTTCAAATGTGTGTGACATCTTATGGGACGTAACTGCTAAGGTCATCAGTCCCTAAGCTTACACACTACTTAACCTAAATTATCCTCACGACAAACAGACACACCCATGCCCGAGGGAGGACTCGAACCTCCGCCGGGACCAGCCGCACAGTCCATGACTGCAGCGCCTTACATCGCTCGACTAATCCCGCGCGGCTATGCCTCGTTAACTCACAGAATAACTGCCCAGCCACATGTGATCAACTTCGATCTGCACCAGAAACCAAAGAGCAAACTTAGTACATTATTGCGGATCATGAGGTTTCAGTTGCTGCACCGTCTTGATCTTGAACGGGCACCAGTGTAAAACAGACCCTAAAACATTCCGTGCTGTTGACTGTGCGATGGACAATTCTCGTGACACCACTGTCTGGGGCACGGGCTGCATGGTCAGTCACAGCAACAGCAACCTCGTCGATAACTTCCTGTGGCACAGGACGCCTTCCTCTTACAGGCACCACACCAAGTTCAGTCGTGTTTTCGAATTTAATTCCCATCTTCTTTCAGCCATTTAATGCCTTCGTACCTCTCCTCAGACCTTTCAGTAGGCGACACTCTTTCAATGCAGAGGGTTGCCCAGACAGTTATGCACCGCCTTCTTTTTCTTCAGCAATTGTTTATAGAACATAATGAGAATTATATACACGAAAGAATGGTATTTTATCTACACACCCTATTTTTCCACGTTATCTCCATCCCGTTCTCTGGCCTCCCTCCAGCGCGGAACAAGGGCGTGTATGCCTTGTCGGTAGCAATCCTTGTCCTGGTGGCGGAGCCAGTGTTTCACTGTGTGAATCACCGCATCGTCCTCCAATTGTCTTCCACGAATGGAACCCTCTAATGGCCCAAACAAGTGGAAGTTCGAGGGTGCTAGGTCAGGGCTGTAAGGTGTGACAGCAGTGGATGGTATCCCCGACCGCTGCAAATCGCGGAGCTCGGCTGAATCGCCTTCTGATGATCTCATTCTCCGTGCCTAGCGACTAACCGTACTTCTGTTGACAGCAGATCCTCCATAGGCTTTGCAAAAGCGTGAATATTTTCCGCAGTTTCTTTCTCTGCAGTGAGAAATTCAATGATGGCACGTTGCCTATAATGTACATTACCTACAGATATCATTTCGAAACAGTCCTGCAGTTACGCTATCTATCGGAAGTGACGGAAACTTGGTGCGCTCACTCAAAAGGCTTCAGATAATACATCGAAACGTTTCGCATTCGTAGCATTGTTTTCGGCTGAGAAAAAAAAAACGCAGTGCATTACTTTCTGGGCAACCCTCGAAATTGCTGCCCTTCACATAAAACAGCTTTACTCTTTTCTCGATATCCACACTGTTCACTCACGCTACGGCTTGTCAAATGATAGTGTGGATGTTATACCGACATACGAAGAAAGTGCACTGCCAAGGTTGCACCTGGTGGGCACAATTAGAGCTAATTTTTCTTCAGCTTAAATCGGATCCACAGTAACACATTAGCATATACTAGGGCTGTTCAAGAAGTAAGGTGACTTTTGAAATTGCGCGGGCAACGTGCCTTCGACTATATACCTTTTTTTTGTTATGGTGTTACCAATGTCACGAAAATATGTTCACATATTCAAGTGTACAGCATACGTCATTTGTTTTTGACAGATAGGAAGGTTAGACGTGTTTTAGTGTGCTCGGCGATTTTCCATTATTATAAAAAATGGAGCAAAGAATTTGCATCAAATTTTGTGTGAAAAATGGAATCACATGCTCCAAAACACATGAAATGTTGACAGTGGCATACGGTGAGTCTGCTCTAAGTAAAAAACAAAAAATGCTTCAAATGGCTCTGAGCACTATGGGACTTACAGGGTGTTTCAAAAATGACCGGTATATTTGAAACAGCAATAAAAACTAAACGAGCAGCGATAGAAATACACCGTTTGTTGCAATATGCTTGGGACAACAGTACATTTTCAGGCGGACAAACTTTCGAAATTACAGTAGTTACAATTTTCAACAACAGATGGCGCTGCATGTGATGTGAAAGATATAGAAGACAACGCAGTCTGTGGGTGCGCCATTCTGTACGTCGTCTTTCTGCTGTAAGCGTGTGCTGTTCACAACGTGCAAGTGTGCTGTAGACAACATGCTTTATTCCTTAGAACAGAGGATTTTTCTGGTGTTGGAATTCCACCGCCTAGAACACAGTGTTGTTGCAACAAGACGAAGTTTTCAACGGAGGTTTAATGTAACCAAAGGACCGAAAAACGATACAATAAAGGATCTGTTTGAAAAATTTCAACGGACTGGGAACGTGACGGATGAACGTGCTGGAAAGGTAGGGCGACCGCGTACGGCAACCACAGAGGGCAACGCGCAGCTAGTGCAGCAGGTGATCCAACAGCGGCCTCGGGTTTCCGTTCGCCGTGTTGCAGCTGCGGTCCAAATGACGCCAACGTCCACGTATCGTCTCATGCGCCAGAGTTTACACCTCTATCCATACAAAATTCAAACGCGGCAACCCCTCAGCGCCACTACCATTGCTGCACGAGAGACATTCGCTAACGATATAGTGCACGGGATTGATGACGGCGATATGCATGTGGGCAGCATTTGGTTTACTGACGAAGCTTATTTTTACCTGGACGGCTTCGTCAATAAACAGAACTGGCGCATATGGGGAACCGAAAAGCCCCATGTTGCAGTCCCATCGTCCCTGCATCCTCAAAAAGTACTGGTCTGGGCCGCCATTTCTTCCAAAGGAATCATTGGCCCATTTTTCAGATCCGAAACGATTACTGCATCACGCTATCTGGACATTCTTCGTGAATTTGTGGCGGTACAAACTGCCTTAGACGGCACTGCGAACACCTCGTGGTTTATGCAAGATGGTGCCCGGCCACATCGCACGGCCGACGTCTTTAATTTCCTGAATGAATATTTCGATGATCGTGAGATTGCTTTGGGACACTTGAAAGACCAGGTGTACCGCCAGAATTCAGAAACAATTGAACAGCTGAAGCAGTACATCTCATCTGCATGTGAAGCCATTCCGCCAGACACGTTGTCAAAGGTTTCGGGTAATTTCATTCAGAGACTACGCCATATTATTGCTACGCATGGTGGATATGTGGAAAATATCGTACTATAGAGTTTCCCAGACCGCAGCGCCATCTGTTGTTGAAAATTGTAACTACTGTAATTTCGAAAGTTTGTCTGCCTGAAAATGTACTGTTGTCCCAAGCATATTGCAACAAACGGTGTATTTCTATCGCTGCTCGTTTAGTTTTTATTGCCGTTTCAAATATACCGGTCATTTTTGAAACACCCTATAACTTCTGAGGTCATCAGTCCCCCAGAACTTAGAACTACTTAAACCTAACTAACCTAAGGACATCACACACATCCATGCCGGAGGCAGGATTCGAACCTGCGACCGTAGCGGTCACGCGGTTCCAAATTGAAGCGCTTAGAACCGCACGGCCACACCGGCCGGCGTAAAAAACATGTTTACAAGTGGTACAAGCTCTTCCAAGATGACCGAGAAGATGCCAATGACGAACTTCGCTCTGGTCACCCCAGCACATCAACAACAGATGATAACGTCGAAACTGTGAAGAAAAATGGTTTGGAAAATCGCCGTATTACCGTAAGAGAAGCTGCTGAGGATGTTGTCATATCGGTCGCCTCGTGTCATACAAATTTTTCGGATGTTTTGGGGATGAGACGTGTGTCAGCGAAGTTTGTTCCAAAACTTCTCAAATTTGATCAGAATAACCGTCGCATGAGCATCGCTAAAGAATTCTTAAATGCCGTCAATGATGAGCCTCATTTGCTGGTGACGGAACATGGGTTTAAGATTATGACGTCGAAACCAAAGCTCAAAAGTCCCAATGGAAGCGTCACGGAGAGCCAAGACTGAGAAAAGCAAGTTCGATCAAAGTTTTGCTCACTGTTTTTTCTTTTCAATTACCGTGGCATTGTGCATCATGAATTGTTGCCTCGAGGTCGTACAGTCAATAAGGAGTATTACCTTGACATTATGCGCCGTTTGCGAGAAGCAATACGCAAAAATGTCCGGAATTGTGGAAAAACAATTCATGGTGTTTGCATCATGACAACTCACCTGCTCATTGAGCGTTGCTTGTGAGAGATTTTTTTGGCCAAAAACTACACGACAATCACTCCTCAGCCACCATATTCGCCGGATTTGGTCCCCCTGCGACTTTCCTGTTCCCAAAACTGAAGAGACCTGTGAAAGGACGAAGATTTTCAGCGAGTGAGGAAATAAAAACTGCGTCGCTGGAAGCACTCAAGACTGTACCAAAAAGTGCTTATGAGAATGCACCGAGGATCTGAAGAAGCGTTGCCACAAGTATATTGTACCTGAGGAGTATTACTATGAAGGGGGCAACATCAATATTGACGAATAAATAAATATTTTTTCATAAAAATATAAAGTCACGTTACATTTTGAACACATCTCGTATACGAAGTTACGCTGTCATACAGTAATTACAGTCCACACTGGAACTCTGTGAGTAATTGCATTTCAATTATAAACACCCGTATCCCGAATGTCTCGTTGCCATATTTCTATTCACATATGAAACATTGGAAATATTCAAGCTGCAAACTTGCTCTTACAAATTCCCGTGACGTCTAGAAGCTGTCGTGTACAAGCTGATGAATCAAACCATTATGAGCATCTCCTTAACAGCATGTTGGTTCGCCTTTGGAATGCAATACAGCCTCGGTTGGTGGCATCGATTCTGCAAGTGCTTGGTAGGTTTCCGGAGTTACGTGGCGCCAAATTTCTATGCACGGGTCACGCAATTTTAGCAAATTACGGGCAGGTGGTTTGTGTGCATGCAGTTGGCGTCTAATAGTGTCCCAGTTGTGTTACATGGGGTTCATATCAAGCGTTGGTGGTCGATATATTAACGCGAGGTCGCTATCATTCTCCTCGAAACACTGTCGCACTGTCCTGACCTAGTGAGTCGGATCATTAATGCTACTGGAAGAGACCGTCTCCTTCGTAGCGTACACTGATGAGCCAAAGATTTATGACCACCAGCTTAATAGCTTGTTTGTACGTCTTTGGGACGAAATACAGCACTTATGCTACATATCAAGGATCCGACAGTTTGCTGGTAGGTTTGGTTCAAATGGCTCTGAGCACTATGGGACTTAACTTCTGAGGTCATCAGTCCCCTAGAACTTAGAACTACTTAAACCTAACTAACCTAAGGACATCACACACATCCATGCCCGAAGCAGGATTCGAACCTGCGACTGCAGTGGGTCGCGCGGTTCCAGACTGTAGCGCCTAGAACCGCTCGGCCACCTCGGCCGGCGCTGGTAGGTTTGTGGAGGGATGTGACATTAGAGGTCTACCCACAGGTCACGTAATTCGCATAAATAACGTGTCGCTGATTTGCGTACGCGGTGACGGCACCTTATAGCGGCCCAAATGGATCACATTTCAAGACATCATGTGATTTTAGGCTAGGCAGTAGTGCGAGGTGTCTTGATAAACACTCACCAGTCGACGTGCAGGCAGGGAAATCAGGACGCGCTCAGTGTAAAGACACTTCAGCTATCAAGATATTAGCAGTAAATTTTCAGAGTGTTCGGAATAAAGTTCCTGAATTTACTGCCCTCCAGGAAGCGTGTGGCGCCCAAATTATTCTCGGGACTGAGACATGGCTGAACCCTGAGATAGGAAGTTCTGAAATATTTAGTGAGGGTTTGAACGTCTATCGGAAAGACAGATTAGACACCGTAGGAGGTGGTGTCTTCATTGCAGTTGACAAAAATATTGTGTCTACTGAGGTCGAAGTAGAGTGTGATTGTGAAGTTATCTGGACACATTTAACAGGGCTACACTTTGTATCGCAGAAGCACCCGGATCATGCTATATTAGCCGGAGGCGACTTCAGCCTACCTGGTATAGACTGGGATGTCTATGGATTCATTACAGGTGGTACAGACAAGCCGTCGTGTGAATTACTTTTGAACACATTATCTGAAAACTGTCTTGAGCAGCTAATCGACAGCCAACGCGTAATGGAAATATTTTAGATCTGGTAGCCACGAACAGACCAGACCTCATCGACGGTGTCAGTGTTGAGACAGGGATTAGTGATCATGATGTTGTCATTACGACTATGGTTACGAAAGCTAAAAAGTCGGTCAAGAAGGCTAGGAGAGTACTCTTACTAGAAAGAGCAGATAAGCAGTTGTTAGCATCCCACTTAGTAAATGAATCGACTTCATTTACTTCCGGTACGATGGACGTGGAAGAATTATGGGCAGATTTTAAACACATTGTAAATCACGCATTGGAGAAGTATGTGCCGAAAAAGTGGGTTACGGACGGGAAAGATCCACCGTGGTTTAACAGCGCAATTCGGAGAATGCTCAGGAAGCAGAGACAGCTGCACTCACGGTACAAGAAAGATCGGAAGAATGAGGACAGGCAAAAGTTAGTAGAGATTCGTGCTGCTGTAAAAAGAGCGATGCGCGAAGCATACAACCACTACCACCGTCATACCTTAGCAAAATATCTTGCTGAAATCCCAAGGAAATTCTGGTCTTACGTAAAATCAGTAAGCGGGTCGAAGGCTTCCATCCAGTCACTCACTGATCAGTCTGGCCTGGCAACGGAGGACAGCAAAACGAAAGCTGAAATTTTAAATTTAGCATTTGAGAAATCTTTCATGCAGGAGGATCGTACAAACATACAGCCGTTTGAGTCTCGTACAGATTCCCGTATGGAGGACACAGTGATAGACATCCCTCGGGTTGTGAAGCAGCTGAATGGGTTGAAAATAAATAAATCGCCAGGTCCTGATGGGATTCCAATTCGGTTTTACAGAGAGTACTCTACTGCATTGGCTCCTTACTTAGCTTGGATTTATCGCGAATCTCTTGCCCAACGTAAAGTCCCGAGCGACTGGAAAAAAGCGCAGGTGACGCCTGTATATAAGAAGGGTAGAAGGACGGATCCTCAATATTACAGACCGATGTCCTTAACATAGGTTTGTTGCAGGATTCTCGAACATATTCTCAGTTCGAATATAATGAATTTCCTTCAGACAGAGAAGTTGCTGTCCATGCATCAGCACGGCTTTATAAAGCATCGCTCCTGCGAAACGCAACTCTCCCTTTTTTCACATGATATCTTGCGAACCATGAACGAAGGGTATCAGACGGATGCCATATTTCTTGACTTCCGGAAAGCGTTTGACTCGGTGCCCCACTGCAGACTCCTAACTAAGGTACGAGCATATGGGATTGGTTCTCAAATATGTGAGTGCCTCGCAGACTTCTTAAGTAATAGAACCCAGTACGTTTTCCTCAATGGTGAGTGTTCATCGGAGGTGAGGGTATTGCCGGCCGCGGTGGTCTCGCGGTTCTAGGCGCTCAGTCCGGAACCGCGCGACTGCTACGGTCGCAGGTTCGAATCCTGCCTTGGGCATGGATGTGTGTGATGTCCTTAGGTTAGTTAGGTTTAAGTAGTTCTAAGTTCTAGGGGACTGATGACCGCAGATGTTAAGTCCCATAGTGCTCAGAGCCATTTGAACCATTTTTGTGAGGGAGTGCTCCAGGGAAGTGTGGTAGGTCCGCTGTTGTTTCCTATATACATAAATGATCTTTTGGATAGGGTGGATATCAATGTGCGGCTGTTTGCTGATGATGGTGTTGTGTACGGGAAGGTGTCGTCGTCGAGTGACTGTAGGAGGATACAAGATGACTTGGACAGGATTTGCGATTGATGTAAAGAATGGCAGCTAACTCTAATTATAGATAAATGTAAGTTAATGCAGATGAATAGGAAAAAGAATGTCGTAATGTTTGAATACTCCATTAGTAGTGTAGCGCTTGACACAGTCACGTCGATTAAATGTTTGGGGGTAACACTGCAGAGCGATATGAAGTGGGACAAGCATGTAATGGCAGTTGTGGGGAGGGCGGATAGTCGTCTTCGGTTCATTGGTAGAATTTTGGGAAGATGTGGTACACCTGTAAAAGAGACCGCTTATATAACGCTGGTGCGACCTATTCTAGCGTACTGCTCGAGCGTTTGGGATCCCTGTCAGGTCGGATTGAGGGAGGCCATAGAAGCAATTCAGAGGCGGGATGCTAGATTTGTTACTGGTACGTTTGATCATCACGCGAGTGTTACGGAACTGCTTCAGGAACTCAGGTGGGGGTCTCTGGAGGAAAGGAGGCGTTCTTTTCGTGAATCGCTACTGAGGAAATTTAGAGAACCAGCATTTGAGGCTGACTAAAGTACAGTTTTACTGCCGCCAACTTATATTTCGCGGAAAGACCACAAGGATAAGATAAGAGAGATTAGGGGTCGTACAGAAGCATATAGGTAGTCATTTTTCCCTCGTTCTCTTTGGGAGTGGAACAGGGAGAGAAGAAGCTAGTTGTGGTATGAGGTACCCTCCGCCAGGCACCGTATGGTGGATTGCGGAGTATGCATGTAGATGTAGATGTAGAGTTCACTATAATACTCCTCAAATTAATGTAGAACGGTTCTGGCTCCGTGACACGTACAATTATACCGCTGAAGATAACTTCGCCGACGGGGAAGACATCGGGTATCCCTCGTGATGACTGAGTGTTGTGTGATGTCCTTAGGTTAGTTAGGTTTAAATAGTTCTAAGTTCTAGGGGACTGATGACCATAGATGTTAAGTCCCATAGTGCTCAGAGCCATTTGAACCATCGGGTATCAAGCAGGTGGCTCTCAGCTCTCAGGTGTCTTCGAGTGCTACAATAGGTCACATACAACAGCAGAACAGTGTCTCCCATATCATAATACCGCTCCCATCAGCTTGCGTTCGTGGCGCACTGCACGTTTCGAGCCGCCGTTCAAATCTATGATGGCGTTTGTGGAGACAGCCATCAATATAGTGTAGCAAAAATGTGATTCACCCGAAAAGCCGACACGTTGCCAATGACCGAAGGTTGAATCCCGATGATCCCGTACCCACTGCTATCTTAATTGGCGATGTCTTTGGGTCAACATATGAACACCTAGGAGTGGTCTGCTGCGGAGCTCCATGTTCAACAATGTGCGATGAACAGTGTGCACCGAAACACTTGGAAGTGTACCAGTATTGTGCTCTTTCGACAGAAATTCCGTAGATCACCAATTATCCTATTTTACAAAGCAGACAAGCCTCCGAACTCACGTTCAGTGAAGAGTTGTGGACGTCCAACCATTTAACGCCTAGTGGTGGTTTCACTGTCCTTTTACCTCTTCCCGTAGATGCTCACGACAGTAGCACGTGAACATTCGACCATCTTCGCCGGTTTCGAGATATTCGTTCACAGTCTCTGCGTAATAAAAATCTGCCCTTTTTGAAAGTCGCTCATCTCAATGGATTTCCTCGTTTGCACACCATATCTTCGATAGGGCGATCCTCCGTCCGTGCCAGCTCCGCGTACATACTTTTGTACTTTTGTTACCGCGTCACGTGCCCGCATCGCCACAAGGTGGCATCCAACGTTGAGGTGGGCAGTGGTCAGAACGTTTTGGGATATCAATATACATATAGCATAACACTGCCCCCACCTCTTCATCGGTTGTTCCATCTACCTATCTACTAACCAGTACTCTTCTGTATCACCACATTTCGAAGACTGCGATACTCACCTTATCTGTACCGATTATTGTCCACGGTTCACTTCTACATAAGCCTACGTTGCAGACAAAGTCTTAGAAACAAGACGTCCTAGCAGTTAACTTTACAATCAGTGTTAACATTTTTTTTTTCACGAAAGATTTTCAAGCAAATGCCACTCTCCATTTTAAAGCCTCTTTATTTCTGCACTCAGCAGTTATTTTCCTTCCAAATAGCTACTACTTTTAGTGTCTCATTTCTTAGTCTAAGTCCATCAGAATCGCCTGATATTTAGATAGACTACACTCCATCATTTTTGTTTTGCTATTGTTGATGTCCACCTTATAGACTCTTTTCAAGACACTCTCCATTCGATTCGGCTAATCTTCCAACTGCTTCAGTGTCTCCGGTACAGTTGTAGTGCCACTGATAAACCTTAAAGCTCTTATTTCTTCTCCCAGAACTTTAATCCCTTGGGTTTCTTTTAATTTCTTGCTCTGGGTACAGAAGAAATAACTTGTGGATAGGCTTGAGCCCTGTCTTACCTCTTCAACTATTGCATTATTTTTATGTCATTCTAGCTTGAAGTCTGATTCCTGTACAAGCTTTTCTTTCCTTGCATTTTATACCTGAAAACTATAGATTTTCAAGGACTGTTTTCGAGTCCACATTATCAAAAACTTTTTCTAAGTTTAAGAAAGCTCATAATTCGTAGTCACAGTATCGCCTGCCGTGTTCCTACGTATTTCTCAAACAAATAATGATTCGTATCAATACCCAAAGACGAACTGTAGATGCAAACTTAAAAACAAAGTATTCCATTCTTTCGTGCCTGCTTAAAAATGAATAGACAGTAACCTACTGTGATTATTGTATTTCTTACACAAGTAATAAAATAAGCAGTGTGCTCCGTTAACTGCGATACGTGTAGTATTCACATGTCACATCAATCTCTTTGGTGTGCCTAGTCACACTGGTGATTCGTGTAACGTTCCAGTACCACAGCGTTTGGGGTTCGACGTTTTAATCGTATTATTTAGTAGACACCGGCCTGAATAACTAGCAATCAAACAGAAAACTGTTAACGTACTTTAAATGAGAGAGTGAGAAAGAGACAGACAGACAGAGAAAGAGAGAGAGAGACAGAGAGATAGTGCGCGCGCGCGTGTGTGTGCATAGCGAATATCGTTTCATAAATATCCTACAGGTTAGTAACACTGATGATTCGCTGGTGCAACGACAGTGAAAATTACATGATTAGTAATTCAAGGCATGATGGAAAATGCGTTTCAGCAGTAAAGAGCATAAAATGGGGCTTGTAAGTTTCTAGGGGGCTGGAGTGTTGAAGAGCAAAAGTCATATATTAAGATTCACCTTCCACCTGACAAAAATCCTATTGAAAACCAAAGAGCATGAAATGAAGTTTGCGGCTTGTTTCCAGGGGACCGTAATGCAATTTCTCGCTGGTTAAATCGTTTTCGTGGTTGTCGTGAGAGCTTAAATGGAGATCCAGTACCAGGAAGACAGCTAATATCAAAAGATTAACTTGCGACAGACGCCGTTGGAGCAGATCGTTGTGCGAGCGCGAGGTATACTTTACCGCCAGTATACTGACTTGTGAGGAAGGTTTAAAATAACAGAACAATTTGAGCCCCTCATAGCGCGACTGCTGAATAAGAAACGAATAGAGGCGTAGGTTTCCTGAAACAAAGACTCGACTTTGGCAATGAAGCATTATTTCAGCTGTCGGTACTGACAGATACCTTGAGCCTGATATGAAGTAAAACATTTGGAGACACGACCGAAAACGTTTCGATGGAATCGAGTGTCAGACAACTTTTGATCTTCGATCACCAAGAAATCATCATCACAGAATTCCGTGTTCAACAAGTGTCACCACGAATTTGCTATCGAGACTTCATGTAAGAACTGCACAGAAAAATGTATAAAACACGGACTATTTAGCTCGACTGTTCCGCTCGTTCTCCACGAAAACCTTCGCCCAGTCATCGGTGATGTCGTAAGCTGAAATATGCTCCGAAACAATTGCCTAGTGTTGCCTTATGCTCACTACAGTACGAATTTGAGTCCACTAGCCTTTGACTCAATCCCAAAGCTGGAACAGTCAATGCATGGATGTCTTTTACCTCCTCTGTAACAGTGTTCTGTCGCCCTTACCCCAGTCGTTGGACAAATAAACAGGGAAAGTTTCTTGGATACAATGTTAAAGCTTCCCAGGTGTTATTAATCTGTAATTACGGAATAGGAAGACTGTAATGTATTATTTTATGAACAAAAGATAGGTCAGACCACGCGTGTCAGCGGATGCTGGTGATGTTAACTCATTTCTAGTTTTTTATATGTGAATATGGCGTATTTCAGCAGCTGTTCTCTAGTATTTTGTGCCTGAAGATGACCCATTTCAGCCAGAA
Source organism: Schistocerca americana (assembly GCF_021461395.2). NCBI lineage: Eukaryota > Metazoa > Arthropoda > Insecta > Orthoptera > Acrididae > Schistocerca > Schistocerca americana. The sequence goes on along the minus strand of NC_060121.1, from coordinate 163,547,471 downwards.
CCAACCATAGCCGTAAGAAATGTGATTTAGATTGTGCTTTATTTGTCTCATCTTCCGTTAATACCATGCCACCTTGCATATTGAAGTCTTGTTGAAAGCACTATGAATTACATAAAAATGTGTTCGAAGTCGGATGTTCAAACACTCATCACTTACACAGCCGAAGTAAATGCTTCGTCAGCGCAGCAGAAGAGCGTTACGTGATGATGCTCAATGTCGCTCGACAATAATGCACTCCATTTTGAACGGCGCAGCGTAGTCGGTGGAGGTGCTGACAGGGGGCTGGTGTTTTCACGATCTCTCCTCTAGGCGTAAAGTCGATGAGTGGGACGCCCATTCGATACCAAAACATTGTAGCCATAATCTTTTTGGTGATCAGAATATGTTTGTCTTTTTTGGTTTTGTAGAGGATGATGAATGAAGCCATTCCGTTAACTGGCACTTTGTTTCTGGACTTTTATGGAAACTCATGTCTTATCACCAGCAGCAGTGTGGCTCAAAAACCTCTAGACGTCCTTGTCGTACCGAATGAGAAAAGCCAGTGTAGCCTCCACCGTTATTTTTGTGTTCATGTGTTACAACTCGAAGAATCCACTAGACACCCTCTTTTCTGTAGCTCATCCGACCACCAACAGTCTGATAAAAAATTGATTCACGAAAACACAAGTTCAGTGAATAATGAAACGGCTATCCTACTGAATTTTTTCCTAAGTCCTTGATTTGAGTTTGTCCGCCACAACTGAAGGTTGCTCTGATACTTCTTCATCGCGAATATTCGTCCATCCGCCATTAAACAAGATGCACCATTTTCTGTCTGAAGCTTATTCAGCACTCGTGCATAAACTTCGGTTGTCTTTGAAAATTTCGATAGGCAAAATAGAAAAATATGCACTGATAATTATGATAGTAGTTAACGAAAAAACAATGGAACAGGTACAATACTTTAACTATCTTGGATTTAAAGTACCCCATGACTATGAAGAAAATATGTAGATTAAGTGGAATAGATTTTAAAGTGTCTGTAGGATAATTAATAGAACCTTATAGCATAAAGCATGAGAAGAAACAGCTGAAATCTATTAAAACAATCGCATTGCCATCCCTGCTATATGGAATTGAATTGTGGGTATTGAACAACAGACAAAAAATAGATGAAAACGAGATTTCTTAGACCGGGAAAGAGACGTAAAAAATAGAAGAAATAAGAAATGAAAATATTCGAAAGAAGTTGAAAACTTGGAGTGTGGAAGAAAAACGGTATGAAAACGAAAAGAAATGGAATGAACATCTCCGAAGAATGGATTCAGAGAGACTACCACCTCAAATAAAGAACTTTAAACCAAAAGGGAAATGTGATAATGGCAGATCGAGATAAAGCTGGGAACCGTAATAGGTCACAATTGCCGGCCGCGGTGGTCTAGCGGTTAAGGCGCTCAGTCCGGAACCGCGCGACTGCTACGGTCGCAGGTTCGAATCCTGCATCGGGCATGGATGTGTGTGATGTCCTTAGGTTAGTTAGGTTTAAGTAGTTCTAAGTTCTAAGGGACTGATGACCTCAGCAGTTAAGTCCCATAGTGCTCAGAGCCATTTGAACCATTTAGGTCACAATTAGCTTAATACAGAAAATGCAGAAGAGGAAGAAGAAATTTAGATGTGGCGGTCTCTTCGTTTTTTTTCGTATTACACTATGAACCACACACTTGGGGAAATCACACATTTTTTAAAAACGCACAAATAAGCAGTAAGCAACCGCTCTTATCCGCTATTAACGTCATACTGGCGCCTACAATTAGGAAGGTCTTAGACAGGGTGGCGGTGATTGGGGGGGCATGGGAAAGAAGGAGAGGGGTGGGGGGCAGAACTGAGCGACTCGTCAAATCAAAACGATCTTTCCTGTAGAATGATCACCGTAGAAATGAAGTGATATGCTAACGGACATTGATTTGTAAGTAAAGCATTCGTTGTTCGGATAACTTATGGGAATGCAGGCAGCTGACGTCATCGACAACCACCGATATTTCGACAACAGCCCACCCTGCCATTTTCAAGGCAAAACTACAGCTTGTAAGCGCTGTGCAAGGAAATTAAAAATCTCAGCTTGCAGAAAAAATCCGGAAAGATAATACACACACACACACACACACACACACACACACACACACACACACACACACACAAACACTTACACACATACACACACTGCAAACACTAGCGCCATTATAAAAAACCAAAGATGACTGACATCAGACGTTATCGATAGTGAAATTTATAATCACTGGGTGAAGTAGCATTATCTCTGTCCCTCATGGTACTGAGAATTTGAACGACTTTTTGGAAAACGTGATTCAATTCCCCCTAATATTTATTTCACGATGGAAGTGGAAAAGGATGGCTGTCTTCTCTTCCTTGATGTGTTGGTCAGGAGGAAGGTTGATGATACGTCGGGACATGCCGTTTAGATGAAGGCTACTCACACTGACTTGTATATGCAGTCTGATGGTTGTCACCATCTGGTTCAACAGCCTTTTTTGGCTTGCGCGGGAAACATTTCGAACAGGATTAGTCGTATTTTGCGGCAATATGACGTGAAATGTTTTTTTTTTCTCGACCAACGGGTCTTTTCAGGTTCCGTAATGCATGATCTCGGTTCGAGTAAGGCGGGTGTCTACCGTATTCTTTGCGGTTGTGACATGTTATATATTGGTCAAACTATCAGAATTTTGAAGGATCGGTGTACTGAGCATAAGCGTCACACACGCTTACAACAGCCGAGCAAATCCACCATTGCAGAACAATGTCTTGGCACCGGTCATCCTATGGAATATATCAAGGAGATTCTGGCATACAGTTCCAGTCATTGAGATAGTGTCAAAAAGGAAGTTGTAATTAAATTAGCAAGTAAACCTATAAAGGTGGTTTTTGTTTAAATTCTGCATGGAATCCTGCTGTCTCCCTTGTCAAAAAACAGAGGGACAGAGTTCATGTTGCCTCACTCATTGATTATTAATTTCGCTATCGATAACTTTCTGACGTCGGTCATCATTGGTTGTGTCGTGGCGCTAGTGTTTATAGTGTGTGTGTGTGTGAGTGTGTATGTTATCTTTCCCAAATTTCTCTGCAAACAGAGCTTTTAAATTCCCTTGCACACCGCTTACCTGCTGCAGTTTTGACTGGAAAATGGCAGAGTGTGTTGCAGTTGTGGACGACGTCACCCGGCTGCATTCCCGTTAAGTTATTTTAACATTTCATACTCCGAGAGAAACTGAGGTCTCACAATTCATCCGTTGCACAGCACCCAGTATACATCGTAGGCGTGTGTAAGGCGAATTCAAAAACACTCTGTGTAAATGGACGTACGGAAGCGTAGAGCCTCCTGCATCGTTATCTACTAGCAGTAAACGCCGCACAAAAGACCACTGTGTCTCAGGCAAGCGGAAGGGCCCTGCACGACCCAGTTATCGAGCTTGAGCAGAGTCAAATGGCCGACCGTCGTAAGCTCGGCTTTGCGTACCATGAAACTGCGATGCACACGTGTGTAACGCTAGTACAGAGCTGTTTATACGACAGGGTGGGCCGTTGACAAGCTGACGAGCCGTAAACGCAACATATGATGACGATACGCGATGTCGGAGTGGAATGGCAGAGACCTCAGACACAAGGTAGCGGGTGATCGTATCACCCACCCCAATCAAAAGCATACATGTTTATCTTTGCCTTCAAATGTTCATTTACAAATGAAAACCAAGGAACATTGCCCCAGTTCACGTACAACTGAACAGGTGAGTGAAAGAGACACTTGTGTCGTGGCGTTGAGAAACAGCTGACATCGTTCAAATGGTTCAAATGGCTTTGAGCACTATGGGACTTAACATCTATGGTCATCAGTCCCCTAGAACTTAGAACTACTTAAACCTAACTAACCTAAGGACAGCACACAACACCCAGCCATCACGAGGCAGAGAAAATCCCTGACCCCGCCGGGAATCGAACCCGGGAACCCGGACGTGGGAAGCGAGAACGCTACCGCACGACCACGAGATGCGGGCACTGACATCGTTAAAACTGAACAAAGTTGTAGGGTTCAATGCAACCTCAATCAGATTCTAAATTGAATTTGCTTCTAAGTTGGCCGCTCTTTCAATTGTTATCTGTCATTGGTCCCTCGAACAGAAAACCGCGTCTAATAGTTGGAAGAAAGCACAGGTCACACACAAGGAGGATGCCAAAAGTGCCCCTCAAAACTACCGCGCAATGTTCTCGACATCCATTTGTTGTAGAATCTTACAAAATATTCTGAGCTCAAACGTAATGAGGTATCTTGAACATAGTGACCTCCATGGATTCCGAAAATGTAGAGCGTGTGAAACCCAACTCGCACATGTAACACACAGTACACTGAAAGCCATGGACCAAATCAGAAAGTTTCAGTATTCCTCGATTTCCAAAAAGCACTTCACTCAGCACCAGAAAAGTAGGATCATACTGGGTATCGAGCGAAATTTGTGACTGGATTGAGGATTTATCGGTATGGAGGACGCATCATGTCATCCTGGATGGAGAATCATCGACAGGTGTAGAAGTAAGTCAGGTGTGCCACAGGGAACCTTGCTGTTCACTCTGTATATTAATAACCCTTGCACACAATATTAGCTGTAACCTCAAATTCTCCGCAGATGATGTAGTTATCTGAAGTACAGTCTGAAAGAAGCTGCACAAATATTCAGTCGGTCCTTCACAAGATTTGGAAATAATACAAAGACTTTCAGCTTGCTTTAAATATTCAGAAATGTAAAGCTGTGCTCTTTACAACACGAATAAACGTAGTATCCATGACTATCCAAGATGCTACTTCAGGCGGATGTAAAAGTTAAATGTGCGCAACAGAAAATAATAAACGCAAAAATGAAGATTTGGCCCTGTCTGGCTTCCCCCTGAAGCAGATCTTAGGATCTCTTAATTCTATAAATTACGATCTAAACATAAATGAATGATGAAGGCAACTATTCCTACTGAATGATACACGTTGTTCCTGCTTATATTTTTAGGACAGATTTAAAAATAACCTTTATATTACAAAGTTTACATTTCCTAAGCAAAAATACCAATCAATTGCCCAATTCTGCCCCTTATTATAACTGCGCGGTCTAACATCAATAACGCGAAATGACTGACGTCATATACGTACCAAACACTAGAAGACACTACTTTCAAAGATGATGTACGGTAGTGTGGAATCTCAGAGGAAATAAACTAACGTGATCACAGCTGTTTAGCTTTTATAGCCCTAATAAGCCGAAGCAATTTGCGGTATCACCGTATGTACTGCGTCTGGTGCGTCGAAGCGATGGTTCTCGTACTCGTCTGCGACGATGGCAGAACTCCAGCTACAAATAAACTCTTTCAAAGAGTAGGACGGCTGAAGGCAGTCCTCTGACTACTATAATACTGTCTTCTCCTCTCTGTGTTCTACAGACGAGAAACGCGGACTCCCAGCCTCAAGTACGGAGTTCAGATACCGTCTCAACATAAGTATAGACAGAAGAAGTGCTCTCAATTAGTGAACGCTGCGTACTCAACGACGACTTCCAACCCGGAGACGAAGTCCAGAATCGTATAAGTTCACAACAGTACAGTGCCTAACCATTCTAACTATAAAATCTCGTGAGAGCAAAGACATCAAGTCCGTCCGTACCAACAAGAAGCTGATACAGAGTGACCGTCACACACGGGAGCTCGAAACGGAAGACCACGTCTCTCCAGCGCTGGCTTCCCGGGAAGGCTTGGCTCCCCACCATCGTAATTCCGAAAACTAATCATATTCCCGAAACCACGAATATTCTCCCTCTCTACACATTTTTCCGAACGCTGACCAACCATATTTTAGTCTTTTGTCGTCCAGCGCAGAAAGTTTGCGAGGAAAAACCTATACTCGTACAATGGTACGCTTCTGAGTAAAGATCCTTGGAAATAACCCAGCCTGCGTGGTTTCCGAGGTGCCGCTTCTTCGTTCGTCTCACCTGCGTCCAAGATTTTCAGCGTTTCCGAAGTATAATCATTCCGGTTCGGCTACCAACCGGCCGGTCGTGACTCTATTGTGCTCCAGCACTTAGGTGCTACAACGACCGTCTTGCTATTTCCTGTGTTTAAGCAGGACCAACACATCTGTGTGGTCCTTCCACCCAGTCTTCCATATCTAGTAGTATAGGCAATCATTCATTATGCCGTTTTTATCATAAAGACACTCCGTCACCTTTCATACAATAAGCGTTAACATTTATTTACAAGACTTACGTGACAATGTCAGTTTCCTTTATATATTCATACATACAATGTACAGCCTATCACATGGTACCTAATTGTGTTTGTAAATCACGACAAAGTATGTAAGGTGCGAAATTATAGCCACCTTATAACTATAGTATCAATGAGTTACAGTTGAAATAAGTCAACACGTACAAAGTCAGGTGTAACAATTTGAAGGGATATTATCACTTAGTTTCTGCTGCAGATAAATCAGGTGGCAGAGTGCGTTCATACTGAAATAAGTCAACTCGTACAAAGTCAGGTGTAACAATTTGAAGGGATATTATCACTTAGTTTCTGCTGCAGATAAATCAGGTGGCAGAGTGCGTTCATACTAGGGAAATGCAATCAGTCTACAAAGGGATTGCATACAAAGCACTTGTGCAACCAATCCCAGAACTTTGCTCCAGTGTGTGGGACCCATACGAAAAATCACTAAAAGGAGATATTGAACGGATACGTAGGAGGGCAGCACAAACGGCCACGGCTTTATTCGATTAATGAGAGAGTGTCAAAGAGATGCTGAAAGAACGGGCAGATGCTTGAAGATAGACGGAAGCTATCCCGTGAAACCAATAAAAATTTATAGAGCCACATCAAGCGATGAGTCTAGGAATGTACTACAACCGCCTGTGTATAGCTTTCATAGCGATCACGAAGACAAGATTAGACTAGTGACAGCTTGCGCAGCCATTCTTCCCACGTTCTATACGTGAATGGAACGGGAGAAAGCTCTAATAATTGGTACAGTGGGACGCACCCTCCGCCACGCGCTTCACAGTGGCCTGCAGAATACAGATGTAGATGTAGAAGTGTTGGTGTAACGCAGGAACTTTGCTACAGATTGTGAGACTCTCACATGGCTTACCAGTAGTTTCGTGACCTCGCTGATTAATTATTTCAGAAACGGATGACACACTCGCACGCACGCACACAAAACTCCTGTACATCCATTGACCTACAAAAAATTTTAATTTTTATCTGGAGCACTAGATATTCATTGTCCCAGAATTAAATTAAAGTAGTTCCAATCCCCATGTTCTGATCACCCCAATTCATATTAGAGTTTTTGGGATGTTTCCCTTGGTCATCAGGCGAACGCAGGAATTTGAAATCCCCTGCCAGACAATCCACATCGTGATTCCATCTGCCTCATTCCCAACATATTGTGATGCTACTGCTCTAGTCTTCAGTGCAAAGAATTGTTTGATGCAGCTCTCCACTCTAGTATATCTTGTGAAAGCCTCTTCATCCCCACATAACTATTGCAGTCTACATCATTTTGAACCTACTTACTATACACAATCTTTGGCCTCTCTCTATAAATTTTGCCCCTCGCGCTTCCTTCCATGACGAGACCGAAGATTCCTCGATGCCAGGTGTGTGTCATATCAGCCGATCCTTTGTTTTAGTGAAATTGTGTTACAAATTCCTTTTTCCCTCAATTCGACTCACTACGTTCTAATCAGTTATTCGATTACACATTTAAACTTAAGTATTTTTCGGTAGCACTAAATTTCAAAAGCTTCTATTTTCTTCTTGTCTCAACTGCTTACTGTCTACGTTTCACTTAGTACAAGGTAACACTCTGCAAAATTACCTTCAGGAAAGACTTCAAAACACATTCATGTTCGATGCAACATATTTATCTTTTTCAGATACGCCATTTCAGCTATTGCCAGTCCGTATTTTATATTCATTTATATACATTTCTCTTTTTCAGGTACGCTGTTTCTGCTATTCCTAGCCCGTATTTTATACTCTCCGTCCATCATCAGTTATTTTGCTGCCCAAATAACAAAACTTGCCTATTACTTCCAGTGACTCATTTCGTACCCTAATTCTACCAGTCTCCCCTAGTTTAATTCGACCACAATCTATTACTCTCGTTTTATCTTTGTTAGTATTCATACTATAATCTCTTTTCAGGACGCCATCCCTTATGATCAGCTGCTCTTCCAAATCCTCTGCCTTCTCTGATATAATGACTATGTCACCGGCGAACCTCAAAGTTCTGTTTCTCCTCCGCGAATTTTAAGACTTTTTCCAAATCTCCTCTTGGTTTCATTTATTGTTTGCTCAATATGCAGGATGAATAATATCGAGGCTACAGTTGGCTGGTTGGTTGATTTGGGGATGGGGACCAAACAGCGAGTTCATGGTCCCATCGGATTAGCGAAGGATGGGGAAGGAAGTCGACTGTACCATCCCGGCATTTGCCTGAAGCGATTTAGGGAAATCACGGAAAACCTAAATCAGAATGGCCGAACGCGAGTTTGAACTGCTGTCTTCCCGAATGCGAGTCTACCGTGCTAACCACTGCGCCACAAGCAGAGGGTACAAACCCATCTCAGTCCTCAACTACTGATCCTCTTTCATTTCCTTCGACACTTAAAATTGCGTTCTAGTTTGTGTACAACTTATAGACAGCTTTTCAGTTCACGTATTTTACCACAGTCACCTTCAGGTATCCAAACAATGTTTCCAGGCAACAATGTCGAAAGCTTTTCCTCGCCTTACAAGTCTAGTAAACATATCCAGTGTACATTCTCAATTAAAGCGCGCACAGAACTGTAGTAATAACGTACTTGTAGGTCAACTGAAAAATGTTTGTGTTGTACATTCTGGACCCTTAGGATGGAAGGGATGGGATCGATTAAGTTCGGCCCAACAATACAATATTTATAAATTTCTTAACAAAACCAAGCCGCGCGGGATTAGCCGAGCGGTCTCAGGCGCCGCAGTCATAGCCTGTGCGGCTGATCCCGGCGGAGGTTCGAGTCCTCCCTCGGGCATGGGTGTGTGTGTGTGTGTGTGTGTGTGTGTGTGTTTGCCCTTAGGATAATTTAGGTTAAGTAGCGTGTAAGCTTAGGGACTGATGACCTTAGCAGTTAATTCCAATAAGATTTCACACACATTTGAACACATTTTTTAACAAAACCAACAAATAGCAGCATACAGATACAGTTTTGACTTTATCACAGCAACAAGTAGCTACGATCATAGGATTCGTAGCCGAAATGCTCCCAAAATAACACCTCAACAACAACAACAAATTATTAATAAAAGACTCACAAAAAATGGCATTCAAATGAGTTTATCGTCATAACTGAAACAAGAGCAGCATAAGAAAACAAGCCGCTGCAAGGGCCTTCGGAAATTAAAAGGTCAAATGTTTTTCATAAATACTATAATACTTAAGAACAAGAGCTTCCTTTTTAAGGACAAGCCGCGCGGGGTAGCCGCACCTGTCTGAGGCGTCTGTCACGGTTTGCGCGGCTTCCCACGTCGGTGATTCGAGTCCTCCCTCGTGCATGGGTGTGTGTATTGTCCTTGGCGTAAGTTAGTTTAAGTTAGATTAAGTAGGGTGTAAGCCTAGGGACCGATGACCTCAGCAGTTTTGTCCCATAGGAACTTACCACCAATTTAAAGGTTCATGGGTTCTCTGCCATTACAATACACAGCCATAAACATATACTTTGGTTCACGAACTTCAGTCGAAATCCGCACATAGAAGTCACACAAACTAACTTGCAACAGTTTAGTTCTAGAAACTCATGGTGCATTTTGTATCCCTCCTGGATAGGCGGTGCGTGGGTCTGCTCCTGGGAACTGCTTCTGTAATATACGGTGAGAGTGGAGGAAGCGAGTAGGAGCAGGAGAGGTGAAGCACTTCGGTACTGCATGTAACTTCAACACTTTTCACTAGAGTCAAAAACACAACTAAATAACAAATGCATACATAACTTTGGCTAGGATGAGCATGCAGGTGTGAAGCCGTAGTCCATGTCTAACCCTGTGAAGTTGGGATGACTATTCTGTATAAACTCAAAACTAACAAATACTTGTTGCTGTCCAAATTTTAACTGAACGTAACTAACTCAAAGTCTCAATAGCAAGCTATCTCACTCGGTAGTAGAAGCGATATTTCCAGACCGTCTGCTCTTGATGAAATGGGGGAAATGAAGACGGCACTCGCTGAGCTCCACAGCGTCGGCCAGAGGGCTCTGTGGTCGGCGTAGTTACTCTTCTCTCGTAGTGCCAACTGACGAGAGCGTGCACCTACGTTGTGACATCGTAGCTATCGACACCACAGTGCACACGGCTAGAATAACCCCACTTTAATCATAAACACGTGCTAGAAACATCTGGCTCACCTACTGTCCAATCGATAATATACAGTCGGTACAAGATCTGCCTCCTATATACCAAACATAATACACGTCGGGCAGCCACCTCAGCATCTTGACTATTAACACAGGATAGCAACGCACCGTTTAAGAGTCGTAATTCGCAAATGCCAGTTTTAGCAAACACGAGATCACAGTACCTGTTACGTATATCATGCTGCTTGACGCAGCTAGCTGTATACACATAATGTATTAGCTTGATATCGTGTGTCTCATATGCAAAGAAAAACAAACACACTACGACCAATGTCCACGAACAACATGTTCTGGCGCCTCGCTTCTGGTTAGCTCAGGAGGCCCATAATACTGTACTGCCATGTGTACGGCGACTCATTTCAAGGCCGCTCTCGTTTTTAAGCCAAGCTTCTACAGGCGGCCGACAGGCACCTTCCAAACTCGTGACCAGCGTTGCCAATTCGTGGGGAAATCCCCTGACTGCTGGTTGCTTGGTTGATTCACGGGAGGGTACCAAACATCTATGTCTTCGGTGCCATTGGATTACGGAAGGATGGGGAAGGAAGTCGGCCGGGGCCCTTTCAAAGGAACCATCGCAGCATTTGTCTGAAGCGAATGCTCTGAAAAGCTAATCATTTGCATATCACAGCATCTTCTTCCTGTCGGTGAAATTTCGCGTCTGTAGCACGTCATCTTCATGGTGTAGCAATTTTAATGACCAGTAGTGTTGATATAATGAAGCACATAATGTTTTCAACAGACAATGTACGTGTAGCCCTTGGACGCATGCCCACTGATTAAGTTAATCGTGGAGAAGAAAGCGCTAAGACTGAACGATTGCAGCACAGTACGTAATGAGAAGGCCATTAATGGAACCACCCTACGAGAGACACCTGGAACTGATACCTGGACCTGAGCCAGGGTCTGAGACCCGCTGGTGTGGGGGCGGGCGGCCGAGGGGCCAATGGGAGTCCGGCTGCCCGCGGTCACTGCCGGTCCTCGCGCACCACGCCGCCAGCGCTGCTCTCGTTGCTGACGTCAGAGCCAGCATCTATCGACCCGCGCCGCTGCGTGGGCGGCTGACGTCATCGGAGGTCCTGTTTGCGCGGCGCGCCATTTCCATGACTACAGTAGCCACCCTAAACAACCACGCACCGCCGCTGCGCCTGCCTCCTCTCGTAGCCGTGCAGCCGCGGCCTCGCACTGTGCCTCCCCCCTCCCCCTCCCCCTTCCCCTCACCCCCTCTCCACTCCCCGGTACGAGCGCGGGGTGGGCTGCGAGCGGCCATCCATTCTCAACAGCGCCGGACGCGAGATCCCGACTGCTGCTGACACGCAGTGAATACTGTTTATCGCGCCATTCGGTCGAGGAGTGGGGGACAGAAAAGAGGGGAACGTACAGGGACTTTGTTAGTCCGGTTAAAGCCAGATTTTCTTTTTTTTCCCCTGCTGACGGCAGTACAAACTGTCACAACGTCCAGCATTTATCAAACTTTGTAGATGTTCATCTACATCTACACGACTGCTCTGCAACTTACACATAAGTGTTTGGCAAAGAGTTCACAGTACAGCTTGCAGGCTATTTTTCAACCGTTCCACGTTCGGATAGCTCGTTGGAAAATATGTACACCTGAATCTTTCCACAAGTGCTCTGAGTCAACCAGACATTTCGACACCCGTAGGAGCCAGGGTTCAAGGCTAGGACAAATGCACTTCGAGGGGATGCCGGGGGAATACTGACAGACCCCAGTGCTATATTAAGTAAATGGAGGGCGTATTTTGAGCATCTATTAAATGTACACCAGGAAGCAGGAAATGACACTGTCCCGATTCCTGATGGTAAAAGCTGATGGTGGAGTTCGTTCGAGTGTGGCGCAGACCCCACGAAGCCATAGATCCAAGTTGTCAAAAGGCACTGTGCTAGCTGGTAGTGGCTCCATAATAATATGGGCTGTGTTTACATGGTCCAACTGAACCGTCCATTTCCCGGGTTCGATTCCCGGCGGGGTCAGGGATTTTCTCTGCCTCGTGATGGCTGGGTGTTGTGTGCTGTACTTAGGTTAGTTAGGTTTAAGTAGTTCTAAGTTCTAGGGGACTGATGACCATAGATGTTAAGTTCCATAGTGCTCAGAGCCATTTGAACCGTCCATTGACTGGAAATAGTTATGTCCGGTCACTTGGAGACCATTTGCAGCTATTCGTGGACTTCATGTTACCAAACAACGATAGAATTTTTGTGGGTGACAATGCTCCATGACACTGGGACACAGTTTTTGGCGGTTGGTTTGAAGAACATTCTGGACATTTCGGGAGACTGATTTGGTCACCCTGATCGCCTGACGTGAATCCCATCGAACATTTATGGGACATAATTGGGATGTCAGTTTGTGCAGGAAATTCTGCACCGGCAACCATTTCGCACCGGCAACACTTTCGTAATTATGAACGGCTGTAGAGGCAGCATGACTCTATATTTCTATAGGCTACTTCTAACAACTTGTTGAGTCCATACCACGTTGAGTTGCTGCACTTTGCCGGACAAAAGGAGGTCCGACACGATATTAGGAGGTATTCCGTGATTTTTGTCACCTGAGTGTGTAAACGGCAGAGCAAGGAACAAAATAATGATGAGGCCGTCAAAACAACAGCCTACCTACCACGTACTACATTCATGCTCATAAATTATGGATAATGCTGCACATGGTGAAACAACGCTCTGGTGGGCGGTTTCCGGGTTTAAATCACCTTTGGGTATGACCATGCGGTGCATTTGACCTGCAGTCGTCACACGGTGGCGCTGGCAGCAGTCCACATACGCAGAGGTGTGTTGGTGCATGTCAGAGTGCGGTGCAGCGAGTAAGTGTGCAGAGGTTTTCAGATGTGCTAATGCTAACTGTGTGTTGAAAATGGCTCAAAGAACACATATTGATGACACCTAATAGGCGACTGGAGGCTGGTCAAACAGACCAGGTCGTAGCACGGGCCACAAAGTGTGATCTCAAGATTATGGCAACGATTCCAGCAGACAGGAAACGTGTCCAGACGCTACAGTACGGGACGTCCACAGTGTACAACACCACAAGACAACCGATATCTCACCATCAGTGCCCGCAGACGACCATGGAGTACACCAGGTAGCCTTCCTCGGGACCTTACCGCAGCTACTGGGTTGTCTCCAGACACAGTCTGCAGACGACTGAACAGGCATGTCTGGAGACCTGCACGTTGCATTTCACTGATCCCTGGTCACAGGAGAGCCCGTAAAGCCTGGTGTCAAGAACACAGTACATGGTCATTGGAACAGTGGTCCCAGATTATGTTCACGGACGAGTCCAGGCCTAGTCTGACCAGTGATTCTCGCCGGGTTTTCATCTGGCGTAAACCAGGAACCAGATAGCAACCCCTTAATGTCCTTGAAAGGGACCGGTATGGAGGTCGTGGTTTGATGGTGTGGGGTGGGATTATGATTGGTGCACGTACACCCCTGCATGTCTTTGACATAGGAACTGTAAAAGGTCAGGTGTATCGGGACGTCATTTTGAACCAGCATTTCCACCTTTTGAGGGGTGCAGTGGGACTCACCTTCCTCCAGATGGATGATAACGCACGGCCCCTCTGAGCTGCCATCGTGGAGGAGTACCTTGAAACAGGAAATATTAGGCGAATGGTGTGTCCTGCCTGTTCTCCAGACCCCATCAAGCACGTCTGGGATGCTCTCGGTCGACGTATCGCTGCACGTCTTCAAACCCCTACGACACTTCAGGAGCTCCGACAGGCGCTGGTGCAAGAATGGGAGGCTATACCCCAGCAGCTGCTCGAACACCTGATCCAGAGTATGCCAACCCGTTGTGCGGCCTGTGTATGTGTGCACGGAGATCATATCCCAGAATTGATGTCGGTGTTCATGCGCAGGAAACAGTGGTGTTTCGTAGCACATGTGTTTCGGGACGGTTTTCTCAACTTATCACCAATACTGTGGACATACAGATCTATGTCGTTTGTGTTCCCTATGCGCCTATGCTATTAGCGCCAGTTTTGTGTAGTGCACCACATTCTGCAATTATCCTTAATTTATGAGCATGAGTGTAGAAATGTTTGCACGAAAATAGAGTATTTCTAAACATAACGTTAAGGTAATCTGTTCCTCCATCCTTCTGGAATCTGTCAAAAACAGAATTGCGCAAACCAGGCGTTTCTGATATTACGTGTGGGTGCGGAAACCATACTCTGCCGTAAAAAAAGGACAAGGATGTTTTTTTGACAGGTGGTTAATCATTGCAGGAGAATAAACAAATTCAGACCAAATGAAACACACATGGTACGTCGAAGGGTACCCAGAAAGTCTCATTAGTACACAGTGTGCCGCCCTCTGGCGGCAACGCAGGCCCGTATTCTCGCAAGCAAACGATCCGAAAGTTGTCGAATGGTAACCTGCGATACATTGTCCCACGCACCTTGCACATTTTGTTGCAATTCGGCACTGATTCTGGAGAAAGAGTAAGTTCCCGCTTCTTCTTGTGCCATACGTGAGCAATTGGCAAGAGATCCGGTGATTCTGCTTGTCAGGGCAATTGTTTTTCACCATGAAGAGCACATTACGTAGCAGCAAGCATATCTGGAAGTGCGCTGTCCTGCTGAAAATGCACATCGCCTTCCTGTCGAAGAAATAACAGAAGAAGGTGGATAAGTCTATGCAATGTAATGGGCACTAATTACCTTACCCTGCACAAACACCAACTGTCACCGCGAGTGCCCCAACTGGCCTGAATTTTCTTCAAACCAACCGCCAACAACTGTGGCCTGCTGACATGGCGTATTATCATCCATAAAAATTTCGTCGTTGTTGGGGACATGAAGTCTATTAATGGCGAGCTGTAACTGGTGGCCCCCACACTATGAAGACCCTCAGTGGGGCCTGTGGGTCGTGGCAGAATGCACTCCGCTATAGGTCGCTCATCAGTTCTACGTCACACATGTCTACGTCCATCACTCACTTTTAGACAGAACCTACTCTCATCATTGAAGACAACAGAGTGCCAGTCCACTCTCTAGATAACTCTTTCACGATACCAGGCTCTACAGTCTGGAACCGCGCGACCGCTACTGTCGCAGGTTGGAATCCTGCCTCGGCCATGGATGTGTGTGATGTCCTTAGGTTAGTTATGTTTAAGTAGTTCTAAGTTCTAGGGGACTGATGACCTCAGATGTTAAGTCCCATAGTACTTATAGCCATTTGAACGATTTTTGATGTGGAACAACTCGTCGTTAAACCCATTCAGCCCCTTCCCGCAGGCCAACAATGCGACCCTTTTCAAATGGTTGAAGTTATTGGAGTATGTACTCGTCGGTGGGACATGATTGTTCTCTAGAATGAATGTTGCACACACTGTTCACCTCTAAACTCAGCGCAGTTACTGTCTACAGGGTCAAAACAGAAAGCACACACATAGGCCTCCATAGCGCCATCTTCTCACCGATGGCCGTGACAAATGACTCACCAACACTACAACCCCTCAATATGCACATAGCCCTGGTGCCGCTGAACACAGTCCTTGAGGGTGCCGAATTCTTCTTTTTTTCTACAGTGTATATAGGGCAAACGACACGCACTGTTCAAGAGTGCATTGTGGACTACCAACGGTATACTCGCATTCTCCAGGTCAGTATCACAAAAGCATCTATTTCTACTGGGCAATGCAACAGAAATCGTGGGTCATGCTCCAGACTTCTACAACTTCATTATCACTTAACTAGTAAAACTACACCACTGGCCATTAACATTGCTAGACCAAGAAGAAATGCAGATGATAAACGGGTATTCATTGGACAAATATATTATAGTAGAACTGACATGTGATTACATTTTCACGCAATTTGGGTGCATAGATCCGAGAAATCAGTACCCAGATCAACCACCTCTGGCCGTAATAACGGCCTTGATACGCCTGGGCATTGAGTCAAACAGACCTTGGATGGTGTGTACAGGTACAACTGCCCATGCAGCTTCAACACGATACCACAGTTCACCAAGACTAGTGACTGGCGTATTGTGACGAGCCAGTTGCTCGGCCACCATTTACAAGACGTTTTCAATTAGTGAGAGATCTGGAGAGTGTGCTGGACAAGGACAGCAGTAGAACATTTTCTGTATCCAGAAAGGCCCGTACAGGACCTGCAACATGCGGTCGTGCATTATCCTGCTGAAATGTAGGGTTTCGCAGGGATCGAATGAAGGGTAGAGCCACGGGTCCTAACTCATCTGAAATGTAACGTCCACTGTTCAAAGTGCCGTTAATGCGAACAAGACGTGACCGAGACGTGTAACCAATGGCACCCCATACCATCACGCCGGGTGATACGCCAGTATGGCGATGACGAATACACGCTTCTAATGTGCGTTCACCGCGATGTCGCCAAACACGGATGCGACCATCATGATGCTGTAAACAGAACCTGGATCCATCCGAAAAAATTACGTTTTGACATTCGTGTACCCAGGTTCGTCGTTGAATACACCATCGCAGGCGCTCCTGTCTGTGATACGGCGTCAAGGGTAACCGCATCCATGGTCTCCGAGCTGATAGTCCATGCTGCTGCAAACGTCGTCGAACTGTTCGTGCAGATGGTTGTTGTCTTGCAAACGTCCCCATCTGTTGACTCAGGGATCGATATGTGGCTGCACGATCCATTACAACCATGCGGATAAGATGCCTGTCATCTCCACTGCTAGTGATACGAGACCATTGGGATCCAGCACGGCGTTCCGTAATACCCTCCTGAAGACACCGATTCCATATCCTGCTAACAGTTATTGGATCTCGACCAACGTGAGCATCAATGTCGCGATACGATAAACCGCAATCGCGATAGGCTACAATCCGACCTTTATCAAAGTCGGAAACGTGATGGTACGCATTTCTCCTTTTTACGTGAGGCATCACAACACCGTTTCACCAGGCAACGCCGGTCAACTGCTGTTTGTGTATGAGAAATCTGTTGGAAACTTTCCTCATGTCAGCACGTTGTAGGTGTCGCCACCGGCGCCAACCTTGTGTGAATGCTCTGAAAAGTTAATCATTTGCATATCACAGAAACTTCTTCCTGCGGGCTAAATTTCGCGTCTGTAACACGTCATCTTCGTGGTGTAGCAATTTTAATGGCCAGTAGTGTATGAGACTCTGAGGCTCTTATCAATCGGTACGGCGATTTGCAGGTCGACTCTGCATGGAATCCTGTCATGAAAGAAGTTCGTACTCTCCGCAGACGGCGCCGTTCTGCGGTTTTACCACGTAAAGACGATGGATGTAACATCCACGAGGCGAGTTCTCACCGCGGTGGGCGCTCACAGCAGCGGACAGACTTGCAGCAGATCTGAGCTCAAGGAATGCGTGTTCAGCGATAACTGGATACACCCTGGATGCTCCTGTTGAGTTTTAAATAGTGAACTTCAGTGTACTGTCGCCGAGATATCGTAGCATCAACTTAATGACATCTGGCTATTCGCCCTAAATGTTATGAAACAACGTTAACCTGGTTTGGCACATGTACAAAACAGGGCACAGGGTGTATTTATTGGACAGGGCGTTCCACGTGCGATACAAGCTCCGCCTCCGCGGGAACCGGTACCAATGCGCGGGCTCCGAGCACTGTACGAACCTAGGCCGGTTTCTGGGACGGTGTTGGCTGGTTGTGTATCGGTTAACAGCGTCTACTGTTTCTTAGATATTGCGTAATCAAAGATACATTTCTTTTTCTGTTACTTGTGACTGAGCGTAGATTCCGTCACTGTGGTACACGTGGAAGCTCAACGAATGGTCTTGCGTTGCAAAGAAGAGAGTCGTATGTGCAAAGTCGGCTTGCTTTCGTAAGAAAATTTCCTGGTGTACGCGTTACGACATGATTCGATTACACATAGATTACTAAAAATAAGCAAGAGACTTCATCTGCTTTGGACAACCAAATACCTAGTAAAACGATTGCTTTAACTGAGAATAGACAAGACTGGTAAGGAGTTGCCTTAGAACGGAGTCCCAGAAAATCGTTCCGCTATTTAGCACTCCAGACTGGTGTGTGAGCGGCATTCATAGAGCCATGCACAAGCTCGAACTGAAACCCTGCAAAGTAACGGTAGTACATTTACATGCACTGTTGTTTGACTTATTGTATTCACGGCACGCGGCGGCCTTCTTGAAATTGATGAATTAAATATGCGCGGGGTGTGCCGCCTAAGAGTCCCCAGGCCCATTTCCTCTGATATTTCGGCAGGTACACTATCTGATCAAAAGTATCCGGACACCCCCAAAAATATATGTTTTTCATATTAGGTGCATTGTGCTGTCACCTACCACCACGTGACCTCAGTAGTCATTAGACATCGGGAGAGAACAGAATGGGGCGCTCCGCGGAACTCACGGACTTCGAACGTGGTCAGGTGATTGGGTGTCACTTGTGTCATACGTCTGTACGCGAGATTTCCACACTCCTAACCATTCCTATGTCTACTATTTCCGATGTGATAATGAAATGGAAACTTGAAGGGACACGTACAGCACGAAAGCGTGCAGGCCGACCTCGTCTGTTGACTGACAGAGGCCGCCGACACTTGAAGTGGGTCGTAATGTGTAATTGGCAGACATTTATCTAGGCCAACACGCAGGAATTCCACACTGCAACAGGATCCACTGCAAGTACTATGACAGTTAGGCGGGAGATGAGAAAACTTGGATTTCATGGTCGAGCGGCTGGTCATAAGCCACACATGACGCCGGTGAACGCCAACCAACGCCTTGCTTCGTGTAAAGAGCGTAAACATTGAACAATTGAACAGTGGAAAAACATTATGTGGAGTAACGAATTACGGTATACAATGTGGCGATCCGATGGCAGGGTGTGGGTATGGCGAATTCCCGGTGAACGTCATCTGCCAGCTTGTGTAGTGCCAACAGTAAAATTCAGAGGCGGTGGTGTCATGGTGTGGTCGTGTGGCGGAGTGGTTACACGACAATAATGTCCCTGTGATGGACTGGCCTGCACAGGGTCCTGATCTGAATCCTATAGAACACGTTTGGGATGTTGTGGAATGCCTACTTCGTGCCAGGCCTCACCGACCGACGTCGATACCTCTCCTCACTTCAGCACTCCGTGAAGAATGGGTTACAATTCGCCAAGAAACCTTCCAGCACCCTGCGAGTATGGAAGCTGTAATCAAGGCTAAGAGTGAGCAAACATCGTATTGAATTCCAGCATTACCGATGGAGGTCGCCACGAACTTATAAGTCATTTTCAGCCAGGTGTCCGGATACTTTTGAATACACAGTGTATTTGGAATTTCGTTTTTGCAATATGTATCTGGAGTCAGCACAGTCAAATACTACTCACCAGTGTCGACCGAGAGTGTTGATTTGTTTCCCGTTACAGAAAACGATTTTAAAACCAGAATTTTATGTGCCCATTCCATAGGGTGTCCCTAATTAGTCTACTGCGAAATTCGTATTATCGATACGCATTAACAGGGACATTAAAATACAAAGAATACCCAGTACTCCAACAGCGACCGAGCACCGTCCTGACCTGCACTGACTGCTACCACTATGCAGCAGTGCTGCTCAGTCGCTCCTGGACTACCCTGGACTACTGGGTATTCTTCGCGTTTTGCTGTCCCTGTTAACACATATCGTTAAACCAGCTATCGCGTTAGACCAATTTGGTATCGGTCTGTCGAATGGGCACGTAAAATTCCGCTTTAAAAATGGTTCAAATAGCTCTAAGCACTATGGGGCTTAACATCTGAGGTCATCATTCCCCAGACTAACAAGGGAACCTCCCCATCGCACCCCCCTCAGATTTAGTTATAAGGTGGCACAGTGGATAGGCCTTGAAAAACTGAACACAGATCAATTGAGAAAACAGGAAGAAGTTGTGTGGAACTGTGAAAAAATAAGCAAGATATACAAACTGAGTAGTTCAAGAGATGATAAGCAACATTAATGACAATGGGAACGCAGGAGCGCCGTGGTCTCGTGGTAACGTGAGCAGCTGCGGACCGAAAGGTCCTTGGTTCAAATCTTCCATGCAGTGAAAATTTTAATTTTTTATTTTCAGTTTATGTGACAAACTCTTATGTTTTCATCACTTTTTTGGGAGTGATTATCACATCCACAAAAAAACCTAAATCGGGCAAGGTAGAAGAATCTTTTTACCCATTCGCCAAGTGTACAAGTTAGGTGGGTCGAGAACATATTCCTGGCTTGTGACGCACATGCCGTCACCAGTGTCGTATAGAATATATTAGATGTGTTTTTCTGTGGAGGAATCGGTTGACCTATGACATTGCGATCAAATGTTTTCTGTTCCCATTGGAGAGGCACGTCCTTACGTCTACTAATCGCACGGTTTTGTGATGCGGTCGCAAAACATAGACACAAAACTTATTACAGTGAACAGAGATGTCAATGAACGAACGGACAGGTAATAACTATGCAAAAATAAAGAAAGTAAGATTTTCACTCAAGGGAAGACTTGAACCAAAGACCTCTCATTCAGCAGCTGCTCACGCTACCACGGGACCACGGCGCTCCTAGCTCACTTCCTCTAATATGTTGCTTATGTGACTCATGGACTGCTCAGATTGTATATTTTGCTTATTTTTTCACAGTTCCACACAACTTCTTCCTGTTTTCTCAGTTGATCTGTGTTCAGTTTATCAAGGCCTATCCACTGTGCCAACTTATAACTAAATCTGAGGGGGGTGCGATGGGGAGGTTCCCTTGTTAGAACTAACTTAGAACTACTTAAAACCTAACTAACCTAACCCATCCCACACATCCATGCCCGAGGCAGGATTCGAACCTGCGGCCGTAGCAGCAGCGCGGTTCCGGACTGAAGCGGCTAGAACCGCTCGGCCACAGCGGCCGGCTCCGCTTCAAAAATCAATTGATTTGTAACAGGTCGTCGCATGAGAGACCTAATGACCAGTATTTGTTTGGGCTTACTCCAACTACATATTGCAAAAGCTTAATTGCAAATATCTGCCGAAATGTCAGACAAAATGGGCCTGATCAGTGTTAGGAGGGCCTCTACATGTATACATAATGAATCAGCTGCTCCAACTACATATTGCAAAAGCTTAATTGCAAATATCTGCCGAAATGTCAGACAAAATGGGCCTGATCAGTGTTAGGAGGGCCTCTACATGTATACATAATGAATCAGCTGCTCCTACTGGTGAGTTTTATGCAACCTGCAATGGCTTCAAAAACCACATGTGAGCTTTTCATATTTACTTGCTCCTACAGTAAAATTTTTTGTAGAATTTAATGTGATTAAATTTTTACTGGGACATGTTTTTGCTTGAGGTCACAGTTTTCGAGTTATTAAGGAAAAACAAGTTTGAAGGTTACTTTTGTACATTTTTCTTGAATAATTAGATAACTACGTCCTTTAGCAAAAACGTATCCCAGTACAAAATTTTGCTATATTAAATGTCCCATCAAAAGGTCCTGTCATAATTTCTGTAGGATTAACAACTCGCACGTAACGAGCGAGAGAATATGAAAATCTTGTGCTTGGTATTTGGTGTTGCAAGTAGAATAAAACCCATGGTTAGGAGCACCTGAGTCCCCCCGTTTACAGGGTGGTCCATTGATCGTGAGCGGGCCAAATATCTCTCGAAATAAGCGTCAAACGAAAAAATTACAAAGAACGGAACTTGTCTAGCTTGATGGGGGAAACCAGATGGCGCTATGGTTGGCCCGCTAGATGGCGCTGATATACGTCAAATGGATATCAACTGCGTTTTTTTTTAAATATGAACCCCCATTTTTATTACATATTCGTGTAGCGCGTAAAGAAATATGAAAGTTTTTAGTTCGACCACTTTTTTCGCTTTGTGATAGATGGCGCTGTAATAGTCACAAACGTATAAGTACATGGTATCACGTAACATTCCGCCAGTGCGGACGGTATTTGCTTCGTGATACATTACCCGTGTTAAAATGGACCGTTTACCAATTGCGAAAAAGGTCGATATCGTGTTGATGTATGGCTATTGTTATCAAAATGCCCAACGGGCGTGTGCTATGTGTGCTGCTCGATATCCTGGACGACATCATCGAAGTGTTCAGACCGTTCGCCGGATAGTTACGTTATTTAAGGAAACAGGAAGTGTTCAGCCACACGTGAAACGTCAGCCACGACCTGCAACAAATGATGATGCCCACGTAGGTGTTTTAGCTGCTGTCGCTGCTAATCCGCACATCAGTAGCAGACAAATTGCGCGAGAATCGGGAATCTCAAAAACGTCGGTGTTGAGAATGCTACATCAACATCGATTGCACCTGTACCATGTTTCTATGCCCCAGGAATTGCATGGCGACGGCTTTGAACGGCGTGTACAGTTCTGCCACTGTGCACAAGAGAAATTACAGGATGATGACAGATTTTTTGCACGCATTCTATTTAGCGACGAAGCGTCATTCACCAACAACGGTAACGTAAACCGGCATAATATGTACTATTGGGCAACGGAAAATCCACGATGTCTGCGACAAGTGGAACATCAGCGACCTGGGTGGATTAATGTATGGTGCGGCATTATGAGAGGAAGGATAATTGGCCCCCATTTTATCGATGGCAATATAAATGGTGCAATGTATGCTGATTTCCTACGTAATGTTCTACTGATGTTATTACGAGGTGTTTCACTGCATGACAGAATGGCGTTGTACTTCCAACGTGATGGATGTCTGGCACATAGCTTGCATGCGTTTGAAGCGGTAGTGAATAGCATATTTCATGACAGGTGGATTGGTCGTCGAAGCACCATACCATGGCCCACACGTTCATCGGATCTGACGTCCCCGGATTTCTTTCTGTGGGGAAAGTTGAAGGATATTTGCTATCGTGATCCACCGAGAACGCCTGACAACATGTGTCAGCGCATTGTCAATGCATGTGCGAACATTACGGAAGGCGAACTGCTCGCTGTTGAGAGGAATGTCGTTACTCGTATTGCCAAATGCATTGAGATTGACGGACATCATTTTGAGCATTTATTGCATTAATGTGGTATTTACAGGTAATCACGCTGTAACAGCATGCGTTCTCCGAAATGATAAATTCACAAGGGTACATGTATCACATTGGAACAACCGAAATAAAATGTTCAAACGTATCTACGTTGTGTATTTTAATTTAAAAAACCTACCTGTTACCAACTGTTCGTCTAAAATTGTGAGCCATATTTTTGTGACTATTACAGCACCATCTATCAAAAACGAAAAAAGTGGTCCATCTAAAACATTCACATTTCTTTACGTACAACACGAATATGTACTAAAAATAGGGGTTCCCATTTTAAAAAACGCAGTTGATATCCGTTTGACCTATGGCAGCGGCATCTAGTGGGCTAACCATAGCGCCATCTGGTTTCCCCATTCAAACTAGACGAGTTTCGTCCTTTGTAGTTTTTTCGTTTGACGCTTATTTCGTGAGATATTTGGCCCGGTCACGATCAGTGGACCACCCTGTATACATGAACTTCGTTCACCAATTTGTCCGAATTGTTATCATGAGAGGTGACTAACATTTCTGGCTAGCCATAATTCAGCCGTTTAAGTGGAGATGGAATGGAGCAGTATGAAAATAACATGTATAATTGGACAGTTGCACTTAGAACCACAATGACAGGTACGACAGTGATTGCAGGGACAGTATTACCCTCGTGTGCGTTTTCTTTTTCGTTGAAATTTCATACATGCCGTATCTGAAGCTGCAGAGGCGGATGCCGTACGGTCCGTGGCAGGCAAGCACTAGGGAGCGAGGGACCGCCGCAAGGGTCGTTCTCTTTCATAAGCTGGGCAGTGAACTCACGCCAGTGAGAAAACAGGAGAATGGGCTATGTGCGGCAAGATGTACAGTAGGTAGACCGGCGCCATGCCACAGACTGCCACGGCCTAGGACATTACGCCACCACACAGCTGCGGTGGTAAAAATGCAGCCCCCGAATTTTCTCCCTACTAAAACCTGCGGACCGTATAGCGCGCCCTCAGGAATTTCCGAGGAACGCTATTCAGGGCGTGTAAAAGAGTAGGCTCTGCACACATAAAACGTCTTTAGAAAGCACACCAAAAAACACGACCAACTGTGACATTATTACGTGGCTGGTGACTCGTGAAATCAACGCTGAGACAGTACAACGCTTTTTTCCTTTTTATTTTCCCACGGAAGCGAAATCGTGCCGGTGGGAAAAGCGCGCTCTGTCACTGGTACGTGCCCTGTTATGCTAGCCTTGAGTTCCCTTCTTTGGACAGCGAACAGCGGAAAGGAGTTGATTAGGAGAGGATCTTTTACGGGACCAATGGAGAGAGAATATAAGAAATTACAAAATTATGCCATAGGCCAATGTTGGCGACAGATTAAGTGTGTTGCTAGGAAGATGTTAGGCGTGCAAACAACTGTCACCATACATGGAGGAGAGTGCTTTTTAACTTTCATATACAGGTTTTTGAGTAGGACTGTCGGACACAGGCATTCAGAGAGATTTCAGGGTCAGAGTTCGGACCTGGAGACGCGGAGACTGAGGGACTCGAACGTACACCTGACTGGCAGAGTCTAAGGGCTCGTTCAAGTGACATCACTACCGTTCGACGCCAACAGTCGAAGCTTATAGTAAGATTACATTGTATTACCAGCATGATGAGGACGGATAGGCACAGCAACTTGTTAATTTGGATTAAAGCGGTTACCTCTCTGACGGGTGCTCTGCCACAGTAAGATATTTGTCTTTATTCGCTGTCAACCTCACGCTCTGCAATCACTGTATTACCTACCACACTACTTTGTGATTCAGTAACCATGATAGGGAATCGTCATAACTAAATCGCCATCCCCGTCCATTTCCGAACCTTATCGACAACTAGTTACAGTCATTAAGGAAACCATCCACGTACTATTTCAGTTGAAAGTTTTAGTAATGAACATTCAGTTCTTGCAAGGTTAATATGTCGTATGTGAAATAAATTCTGAATCTTGTGTGTAAATATGTATGTATATGTAATTTAATTTTATGGTAGGTCTTTATTAGCCATATGCTAAATAATGAAAATATGAGTCTATCGTACTTCATGATTTTAGTTTCATTGTCAGTGAACCCCATGTCCACAAATAAGAGGAACAGAAACTTGAATGAGAGCCACCCAGGAAACTCGTACAGTGCTTAGGGCCCGCTATTGCAGACCGCGTTTTTATTAAATTCCGCTGTGTAACTTTATCAATCAGCGCTGGCTCCTGAGGAATGATCTGTTACAGTATTTGTACCGGTCAGATCAGCTACGTAACAAACCTGAAAGGAGCGGAGTCTCACAATCACAAATACCTATTGCAGTCTGTTCATGGAGCAGAGTGTAAAACACGGCATTATGCTGTCGAGGAGACGCCACAGCGAACTGTATATTCAAATTGTCTGAATAACACAGTGTAGATCACAATACATTTATTTTTGATGATCTGGTTACCAAAAAACTCGTCGAAGCTACAGCTGCAAGTTGTCAACTGCCATTACGACACGTAACAGTTGCTGCGCTGCAACACGTCCTTTGGGTAACCAGATATGAAGATGGCCTATGTTGCTGAAACTGGTAAATAGTATTGTAATATAGTACGTGGTACTCAGACAACATGATGGAGGAATAGAGTCCGAAAATTGATATTGAAATTCTCTTTTTTGTGATGAAGCGTGGCTGTTTCTATCGTGGGTATGTGAACTCACAGAACAGTCGATATTGGAGTTCAAAAAATGAAGTGTGCTACATGCTTGAATGTGCAAATTATTAGCATTTCGGTACAATAAACCTCACACATTCTTAAGGCTTGGAAGATAGTTTTTGATTTCAACGAGTTTTTGACAGTGCTCTTCCGCGTCATTTTGAGCATCAGCTGTAAACAAATGTAGGCTTAATGTAGTCACATTGCGTCTCCGTTTCTCAATTCAGAGAAGCCGTACCGAGCACACATGTGGCAACTGCCAAGGAATCCAGTCGATTTGGATCCTGAACAATGGGTATGCGCAGCGTCGTTTGTGGAACTCCCTGCTTATTGTGTGTCTGATACCAAACTGATCAGAAATTAGAAGTTATTTTACTGTCAGAATTATACAGGATGAGTCATGTAAGACATAACAACCGTTTTATTTCGTGAACGGTTCCGGACACAGGAACGAGATTTTCCGCAAAGGCGTAAGGGGTACCAACTTTTTCTATGTGATAAAGAATGTTAACTCTTGTGTCGATCGAGGTTCTGAAGCAAGTATGATTTTTGAACAGCATGATATACTTTTTAACGGCTATTATATAAAGCTTGTTAATTTTAAGGTTCAAACTCTTTGCAAAAGATTCCAGAAATATTGTAAAATTGGAAGTCAAGTCGGCCGGAATCGGCTATTGCATTTTAAACACGCAGATAGATTCAGTCGTTCTATCAAGCCTGAATAAACAGTGGGAACTATGTCGTCTATAGGTAGGTTATTTCTACTTCAACAGCCGGCCGCGGTGGCCGTGCGGTTCTAGGCGCTGCAGTCTGGAACAGCGGGACTGCTACGGTTGCAGGTTCGATTCCTGCCTCGGGCATGGATGTGTGTGATGTCCTTTGGTTAGTTAGGCTTAAGTAGTTCTAAGTTCCTAGGGGACTGATGACGTAAGACGTTAAGTCCCATAGTGCTCAGAGCCATTTTTTTTTCTACTTCAACATTCCTTGCATGCAAACATGTACGCTGATGAGGAGAAGTTAGACATGCTACTTTCATATGGCGAATGTCAGAGAAACGTTGTCGCGGAACGGTGCTGTGCCAGATGTCCATCCTGGTCCTCGCTGTCCATCGCAACAGGTACTTGTACAGATCACTAGATCACTAGATCACTAGTCAGAACAGGCAGATATGCCGAGGATGAAGACTGCAACTGACAGAGCATATAAAGAAGCTGTTCTGGCTACGATGCTTGTGGCTGGCTCTGAGCACTATGGGACTTAACATCTGTGGTCATCAGTCCCCTAGAACTTAGAACTACTTAAACCTAACTAACCTAAGGACATCACACATATCCATGCCCGAGGCAGGATTCGAACCTGCGACCGTAGCGGTTCCGGACTGCGCGCCTAGAACCGCTAGACCACCGCGGCCGGCTCGATGCTTGTCGATCTGCTTGGTGGCACGAGACATATTGCCAAGGAATGTGGCATCAGCCAGGCGAATGTCATTCGAATCCTACATCGGCATAAATTCCACGCTTATCATGTGTCACTGCATCAGGAAATCGGAGTATGTGATTTCTTATGTCATGTAGAATTTTGTCGGTTTGTTCTGCAGCGCCTGGGAGACAACATTACTTTTTCCCCACATGTGGATTTTACGAACCACAGTGATGTAAATTTACGTAACATGCACTACTGGGCAGCTGAAACTCCACACTGGCTTCGTCAAGTACAACACGAACGACCGTGGAGCATAAATGCATGGTGCAACGTGATAGGAAATTCCATTTCGGGACCTTGCTTCATGCCAGGGGTGTTAAATGGAAATACTTTGCACCTTCTCTTACAAACATTCTACCTGTTCTGAAAAGAATGGAAAGTTTCCTCCCCGTTGGGTAAGACGGAATGCTGCAGTACAATGGCCAGCTAAGTCCCCTAATTTGACTCCTCTTGATTTCTTTTATGTAGGGAGCACTGAAAGATGCAGTCTATCATGAATCGCCAAACTGCACCAGACGATATGCGCCGTCGACACGCCACAGCGTTCAACGGCATATCATCAACGTCTTTCATCTGTCCATCTATATCTCGAACAACGATTACAAACGTGTCTTGCATTCGATGGTAAACAATTTGCGCACAAGCTTAAATGAAGTGTAATACTACGTTTTGTTAAGACAAGTATTTACTTTGTGGGTCACTTGTCGCCAGTTATTTATGTCCGACAGAAGGTATTTTACAAGAGTTCAGGCGCCTCCAGGCGAAGACTGTTTACGGTTTTCTTTCCATTCTTAGAAATCTAAGAAAGTTAATGCAGCAGTTTCTTTTTTAGTGAATAGAACTGCTGATCATTAATAAGTATGAACGATCGACAATTCTATTTTTCCTTCGGCAAGTAAGCAGAGATGGGGAGGGTTTGAAGGGAAAGTTATCTAACGAAACTGTAGTTGTTCGACAAATATTTGGACGCGTGCACACATTTCAAATAGTTTTCCTCAGCTCCATCTAAGGCCCCAGAAACTAGCATACGCCATAGTTCCATATACCAAAATAATAGCTGACGACCCTGCATCTATGTCATATAGGAAACGAAGATTTGTCTAACAAAGGGACCGGGGCTAGTAGTTATCACCGACTTAGAATAATTTAAGAGGATGGAAAATCGGAAATTTGTGGTAAGGTCTTATGGGACCAAACAGCTGAGGTCATCGGTCCCTAAGCTTACTCACTGCTTAATCTAACTGAAACTAGCTTACGTTAAAGACAACACACACACCATGCCCGAGGGAGGACTCGAACCTCCGACGGGGAGAGCCTTGCGGACCGTGTCAAGGTGCCCAAGACCGCGCGGCTACTCCGCGCGGCTACGAATATGTCATATGAAGGACTTGACCAGAGATGAAAGTGGTCGAAGTGGAAGCACCAGATGGCATGAGCCATTTATGATAGTTTAGTGCCAGGCAGCGGTTGGCACAGAGGGAGGAGTACAGAACGACAGTCCGAATGTTGTGGAGTCGAGTGCGTTGGCAGAAACTTCTTTTTAAGGCTCTGAGTACTATGGGACTTAACATCTGTGGTCATCAGTCCCCTAGACTTAGAACTACTTAAACACACACACATCCATGCCCGAGGCAGGATTCGAACCTGCGACCGTAGCGGTCACGCGGTTCCAGACTGAAGCGCCTAGAACCACACGGAAACTTCTTTTTATTTTCACTTTTTACTTTAGTTACGCTACAAATAAACAGAAAAAATGATCAATACATGGGATTGATATATTCATAAAAGGTTTGAAAAGAAAAAGCAAAGAAATATTGGGATTGCAAATAAATTTCCAAAAAAGGATTGTACTTATAGCGTCCACGAGGACTCTGCAAAGGAATCTTGAGGAATGGATTGTAATCAAAGAGTTTAGGATTTCGTATTCCATTAACCTCGGCAGCTGCACGCCAGCAAGATCTTCCCGGAGCAGATAAATCTGACCATCGGGAGAGAAGACGAAATCACATCCCGAGAAGAATGTACATCGCCAGCTATTCTCGCCAATATTTGACGAAACGCGGTTTTCTGCCAAACTTGCGACGAGAGAGAACTTTTTATGAACTAAACCAAGTTTCTTTTTCTATAGAAACTTAAAACAACCATGTAATTGTAATACTGCGGCATTTATAACGTATGGAAAGTGCCGAGGCCATTACTACTTCACCTGTTTTTTGCCACGAATATCACCCAGCCTGTAAAGTAAAAGTATGTAACTGTGTATACTGGGTCTTTCCGTAAGAGCGTGCAAAAATGTAAGAGGGCATAGAGAATGCTTCACTGAACAATTTGAGATCGGGAACCTGGAGCCGGAGAAACCAGTTTAAGGAGGTATGGAGGTAAACTTGTCTACCTCTTTGTCTGGCATTACTGTTTTCCAACTTATTTACAACTAACATGCGTAAAAGTTTACACGTACGGTGTTCTTTATTCACATGCACATTCTTTATGTCGTGCAAGGAAACAAGGAGGACGAGGCTGATTAGTAGTTAGTCATGATAAAGGTTTTTTTTATTTACTTTACTTGTCCCATACAGAACGTGCTGTGAATCAACAACAGACTCATTCATATTTCAGTGCTATTCAGAGACGTACAGTGCAATACGATGGAGCTGTAGCGCTACTGTTTAGCAGAAATCACTGACATGCAACTTGTGTGTGTGGAAGTACGTTGCAGTGCTCTGGCTGCTGAAAGGCTGTACAGGGAACGATTTCCTAACAGGCATCATCCGTCACGACGAGAGTTTGTTTCTCTCCAGCGACGAATGCGGGAGACGTTCATCGGAAAGAAGAAAAGAGGGACCTGGCAACATGAGGACCACACGTACGCCAAATTTTGAAGGGGAGGTGCTGGAACGTGTTGCAGCGGACCGCGCTGTAATTACTCGTCATATAACACGTGAAATGGGCGCTGCACATACTAACGTGTGGCGTGTACTCGGCGAACAACAGTTACACCCATATCACCCACGACGATTCCATGCAATGCTTGTGACTGACTTGGCACCAAGGGTCGTATTGTCCGTGGCTGCTCAAACAATGGATTGATAGAGCAGATTTTCTCCAAACCTTGCTGTTTACTGACGAGGACTCATTTGATCGTGATGATATCTCGATTACCGGGAATAGCCATGTTTGGGATGAAGGGAACCCTCACGCTGTAGTAGAGTCTCACCATCTAGTACGTTTTGCTGTGAATATCTGAGCCGGCATTGTAGGCGACCATCTTGTTGGGCCGTATCCTCTACCTGGCCGTCCAAATGGCCACATGTGTTTGAAGTTCGTGCAAAGAGTTCCACCTGAGTTGTTGGAGAAGGTACTCTTGGCTGTTCGTGAGAGGATATGGATACAAGATGACGGTGCACCGCCTCACTTCAGTGTGGATGTCCGCAAACATCTCAGTGCTGTATTTCCTGGCAGCTGGACTGGAATGAGAGATACTATTCCGTGGCCTGCGAGTTCACCTGACCTGAGAACCCCCTTGACTATTTCCTATAGGGATATCCAGAGTCATTTGTGTATGAGATCCCAGTGGATAGGAGATGGAATTAGCTGCCACAATTGTAGCTGCCCGTGATGTAATTGGAAACACGCTAGGGATATAAAAATGGTTCAAATGGCTCTGAGCACTATGGGACTTAACATCTATGGTCATCAGTCCCCCAGAATTAGAACTACTAAAACCTAACTAACCTAAGGACATCATACAACACCCAGTCATTACGAGGCAGAGAAAATCCCTGACCCCGCCCGGAATCGAACACTAGGGATATATGTCAGAACTTTGTTCGCCGGTGTCATGCTTGCACTGAGGTTGACGGCCGTCAGTTTCAGCACGGTTTGTAAGATGCAGTACAAATGGTACGTTCAGTCTGGTGGTATTTACAGTTAACTGTAGCTAATGTAGGTAAAAAAAAGTACACAGTAACGTTCCTATTAACTCCTTAAGCTGGTTTCTGCTACCACAAATTTCCTACGTCAAATTGTTCAGTGGAGAATCCTTTATGTCCTGTTAAATTTTTGCACGCTCTTACGGAACCACCCCGTATGAAGTTTTCTTGTACGCCTTTCAATCCCTTCCTTTAATTTGTTTGCAAGCCCATATTTTTCTTTGCCTTTTTTCAAGCCTTTTATAAAAGCATTAACAAGTATAATATACTGAGCGTTACTTCGGTTCATTTACAGTGCGGGTAACGAAAAGATTGAAAATAAAAAAGTTTCTGGAAATTTGGAATTTTTTGGTAAGAGCCCATGAGAACAAACTGCTGAGGTCATCGGTCCCTAAGCTTACACAGTACTTAATCTAACTTAAACTAACTTACACTAAGGACAATACATACACCCATGCCCGAGGGAGGACTAGAACCCAAAAGTTTCTGGACAAGGAGTAGGTTCTACGACCCTCGGACTATCGTTCTGTACCAGTATCGACGTCCCAACCACTATCACATGTGCCTCATGCATCGCCCGACCTGCGTCAAAAATGCTATTTAAAAAAAAAAAAAAAAAAAAAAAAACGCTTGGACATACCATAAATTTGGACGATATCGGTGATGATGACAAGGCTCTGCTCCTTTATTGGTAGCGTAGGCCTGTCCTACTGCATCTAAAGACAGAGTCTTACATGAGAGTTCTGCTTGGCAGTTTTTGCATCGCACCAGCCAATACTGGCCGCATTGCTTTCCAGTTTTAGTATATTTCTCGGGATATTTTGTGAAAGGCTTCAACGCTAATAGTAACAAGCGCTATATCACAGTAATTCTCTTTCCAGAAGCTACTGAATGTAGTTCTGAAAAGCGTACAGTTCCATTAAAAAGAATCATTGTTTTCGATACCTAGGTTGATACCACAGATCACAGCATTATTCTTACAAACCACTCATGTATCCTTCAGCGTGCAGTCATTTGCCGCAAACCACGTTTGCATATCTCGAACCGTTCACGAAATAAGATAAGTAAAAGCTGCGTTACGTCCAACGTACCTCATCCCGTATATTCCGCACAACCGAAATCTGACTGAAGTATTACATATGTCTTTCACAAGCCGGAGAAGTAAGGACGTCGAGGATAATTGCTACCTTTGATTTTTCACCATCTCGTTTGTGGACTCAATTACGTCTCTCTGACTGGCACAACCAGAAGCGAATCTCATTGTTAACCGCCACAGAATGCCACTCAGTGCTCCACTTGACTCTGCCTCTAAACCATGCGAGTCTCTATGGTATAATGCCCGTGGTAAACCACGCAAGGCAACTTCAGGTCTCAACTCAGCTTCCAGTAATCTGTTCCTGCCCGTTCGTTGTGACGCTTCGCCTGCAACATCTGCCCGGTTTTCGGTTGTTGACATCCACTTGTTCGTCAGGACCATCCACCTGTTCGTCAGAACCATTCAGACAATCCCACGATCCTTTCGTGGTGTAGTCGTTCTGGAACGACCCCTGCTTACTCTTCTTGCCACACTGTTGTCTAGAGCCCATTTCGCCGGAATTCGTTCTTCAGTCGTTGCAATACAGCCAGGTGTCTGTGTGATCCGTAGGTATGATGATCCTATGCCCTCCATGCTAACGAATCGACGCTTCTCAAATCCTGAAAGAGATTGAGAAGCTACACGTACTCGTCGTATGGCCATGCCACGTTGCGATCTCCACCTGTAAAATTCCAGTAACATTAGACACATCCAATAGTCATAATGTACTCACATCAGTCTTTATCTGCACGAATGCACTGTTCCTATAAATATAATAGGAAAAAACCTCGTATGAAGGTGAATGTTAATCAACATTTCCTACATGTACGGAAATACCATAGTATCAGTTTGGTAGCGTTGAGTCAAGATGATGATGCTGTAATAAATTTTACTTCTGTCACTGTACAGTCGTGGACAAAACGAAGGAGACCCCTCGCCTTTTAGTTATGCTAATCCGCACAGCTTTAATGTCTGCTACACAGCATAACAGGCCAGGCGACGAAGTGCTACCAACATACTATGCGCAGGCATGAAATTGAAAAACTACCCGAACTTCGTCACACTGCTTTCAATCGTGTGTGAGACTATATTAATGCTGATTAGTGTGTTAAACACAACACATAAATATAAGATATAAGCGAAAGAAGAAATGCTAATTAGTATGAAATGTACTAATAAAACTGAATTTCAGCTTATCCAGATAACATAACTATTTTAATAAGACAAAGTACCTAGGATCGTTACGAATTAGCAAAACATTATACGCATTCGGCCGCGAAACGGTCTGTGTCAACGTTCAGACGAGTCATACTGGATTACCGATGCTGACCTACCATGAAAGTGTGCAAATTTAGCAATGCGTGAAGATTCATAACGAAATTCAGTTAAAAAATCATTCAGTGCCACACTTAAGACAGTTCAATTATTGACAGAAGCGGAAAATGTAGGCAGTAACAAGTATGCAATTCTACAAGATTTTCAAATTTACATCCGCAGGGCGCCGGTACCGAATAAAGGCAGCAATAAAACGTATTGGGGGCGCGAGAATTTCTTAAAATTGCTTTACTGGTGGTCTATTTGTCTCCATCAAGATTAGAACCGAAAACAAACCAGACCTCCGTTGCAGTAGCAAACACCTTTCACTACGCTAGCAGACAAACCAGGAAAACAGCCCTCTATTATTACCCCAGACATGAATAAGCCGGCAATTTCGCAATGAAAATCGCAAAACGATCTGCAGTTAATATATTCTCACACATGATTGAAAGCAGTGTGATAAAGTTCGGGTAGTTTTTCAATTTCACTCCTGCGCATAGTATGTTGGTAGCACTTCGTCGCCTGGCCTGTTATGCTGTGTAGCAGACTTTAAAGGTGTACGGATCAGCATAACGAAAAGGCGAGGGGTCTCGCTCGTTTTGTCCACGACGGTACATCACAACAGTTGCAAGTGTCGTAGGCAATTTGTCCGTTTCAGTATCTTACGATTGGACCCCGTAATATGCGACAAACATCATACATGCTACCGTATACTGATGTGCTTTCTCGTTACACACATCCTTTTTGAGCTCTAAGCCCTAAAGGCGCTTCCCTCTGCTTGTTTCAGATGTTGCTGACCATGTGATCAGCAACACCAAGCGTCGCCATGGCCAACACAGCACATCTCGTCAGGAGACAGAGTTCCCAGAACTTGAATCCCCAGCGATCTCTCGACCGCCTCGAGATGAAGGAGATGCGCGGGCGCCTCGTCGTCGAGAATGGTGGCTCCAACAGCTACGGGGCTACCAACATCGCCTTCGACGACTCCAGTCCCAACACGAAGGTACGCAACTCCACATATGAGAAAGGACACCTTACAAACCCCAAAAGCTGTTGTACGAGGGTGAGTCAAATGAAAACCTTAAATATTTTTTTAAACATTATTTATTGTGCAGAAGTGGTACAAAGCTGTGTCACTTTTCAACATAATCTCCCCCACGCTCAATGCAAGTCCTCCAGCGCTTACAAAGTGCATAAATTTCTTTAGAAAAAAATTCTTTTGGTAGTCCGCGCAACCACTCATGGACCGCGAGGCGTACCTCTTCATCAGAACGGAACTTCTTTCCTCCCATTGGGTCTTCGAGTAGGCCAAACATGTGGAAATCACTTGGGACAAGGTCTGGTGCGTATGGTGGATGAGGAAGACACTCAAAATGTAGGTCTGTGATTGTTGCAACTGTTGTACAGGCAGTGTGGGGCCTTGCATTGTCATGTTGCAAGAGGACACCTGCAGACAGCAATCCACGTTGCTTTGATTTGATTTCAGGCCGCAAATGACTTTTTAGGAGATGTGTGTATGATGCACTGGTGACAGTGGACCCTCTAGGCATGTAATGTTCCAAAATGACGCCTTTTTCGTCCCAAAAGAGAGTCAGCATAACCCTCCCTACTGATGGTTCTGTTCGAAACTTCTGTGGTGTTGTTGATGAGTTGGTGGATGTGAACACATGTTTCGTCCCCAGTAACGATTCTTGCAAGGAAGCCATCACCTTCTCGTTCAAAGCGCCGAAGAAGTTCTTCACAAGCATCTACACGTCGTTCTCTCATTTCCGGAGTCAACTGCCGTGGCACCCATCTTGCAGACACTTTGTGAAACTGGAGCACATCATGCACGATGTGGTGTGCTGACCCATGACTAATCTGTAAACATGCTGCAATGTCATTCAGTGTCACTCGGCGGCTTTCCCTCACTATGGCATCAACTGCTGCAATGTTCTGTGGAGTCACAACTCGTTGTGCCTGACCTGGACGAGGAGCATCTTCCACTGAAGTCGCACATTTGCGAACTTCCTACTCCTGTCGTAGACTTGCTGCTGTGACAAACATGCATCACCGTACTGAACCTTCATTCGTCGATGAATTTCAATAGGTTTCATACCTTCACTACGCAAAAACCGAATAACAGAACGCTGTTCTTCCCTGGTGCAAGTCGCAAGTGCGGCTGCCATCTTTATACTGATACCGCGACGGTATGTGTGCATCTGCACTATGCTGCCACCTACAGGCCATTCTTCACGCTGTTTGTAGCACGCTTACCAACTTACAGGATAACGGTGCGAAATTTCTATTTGTTATTACACATTTAAGGTTTTCATTTGACTCACCCTCGTACGGATGGTAGATGTACCTCGAAACCAAGAAACTTTTCGCTTTCTTTTTCTTTAATTTTTTGGCTTTCAGGACGCGCCTATACAGCCATCTCAATAGTGTAGCATCAGTTATGATGGTACGAATGTAAGGACAACACGACACCCAGTTCCCGAGCAGAGAAAATCTCCGACCCGGTCGGAAATCGAACACGGGTCCCTTCGGTTAGCAAGCCGCTGCATTGACCGCGCAGCTACCGAAGCATACCATCATGAAACTTGGCGATAGCATTAATCCTTCGCTATATGTTGTTCTTGTTGATGTTGTTACCTTCAGTCCGAAGACTGTTTTGATGCTGTTCTCTACGCCAGTACATCATTTGCAAGCCTCATCATCTCCAAATAACTACTATAACTTACATGTGTTTGAACCTGCTTACTGCATTCATTTCTCGGTCTCTCTCTACTGCTTTCAACCCCAACACTTTCTTCTATTATTAAACTGACGATTCATTGATGCCTCAGTACGTGTACCGTGAACTAATCCCTTCTTTTAGTCAAGTTGTGCCATAAATTTCTTTATCTTCCAATTTGATTGAGTACCTATTCATTAATTACTCTAACACTTCAATTTGTATTAGATGTTAACAAGTTCCTCTTTTTCAGAAATGATCCTTTCTCTCCAACCAGTCGGCATTTTGCATCCTCTACTTTGGCCACCATCAGTTATTTTGGTGGCACATTAGCGAAACGCATCTACTATTTTTAGTGTTTCATTTCTTAACGGAATTTTCTCAGTATCGCCTGGCTTTATTCATTCCATTACCTTGTTTAACTTTTATTACTGTACATCATATAATCTCTTTTCAAGACACTGTACACTCCATTCACTGCAAGTCCTTATCCGCCTTTGAAAGAATGTCGTTGGCAGACCTCGAAAATTTTAACACTCCTTGAAATGTAATTCTCTTTCCAAATTTCTTCTTGTATTCCCTTTACTACTAGCTCAACGAAAAGATTGAAAATCAACGGAGATAAGACCACAGCCCTGTCTCATTCTCTTCGCAACCACTGCTTCTCTTTCATGTCCTTCGCTCTTATAAATGCCGTCTGACTTCTGTACAAGTTGTCGATAAACTTGCCCTGCATTTTATCCCTGCTGCTTTCAGAATTTCGAAGATTGTATTCCAACCAACATTGTTAAAAGCTTTCACCAAATCTACAATTGCTATAAAAGTCTTCCTGTAGCCTATCTTCTAAGATAACTAGTAGGGTCAGTATTGCGTCGGTACTTCCTTCATTCTTCCAGAATCTAAACTGATCTTCCATGAGGTCGGCTCCGACCAGTTTTTCTATTCGTCCATAAAAAAAATCCTGGCATTGTTTTACATCCATGACTTCGATAACATTCACACTTGCCCACACATGCGTAGTTTGGAATATTCTTGAACTCTGACGGTACTTCAACTGTCTCATACGTCTTGCAGACCAGGTGGAATAGTTTTGTCAAGGCTGACTGGGCCAAGAGTCTTAGTAAAACTGTAGGGATTTTGTCTGCTCTAGGGGCCTTATTTCCACTTGGGTCTTTCTTTGCTACGTCAAATTCTTCTCAAAGTATCATACCTCCCACAATATCTTCATCTCCTTCGTTTTCCCTTTCTATAATTTGTCTTCGTTTCTCTTACGTAGCCCTTCTATATATTTTATCCATTTTTCAACTTCCCTTCTTTACTCGATACTGGATTACGGTCACTTGATACTCATGCAGCTGTTTATCTCCAAACATCTGTTAAATTTAGTGTGCGTCGTATCCATCTTTCAGCAAGTTATTCACGCTTCTACAGCCTCCCATCTGTCCTCTAGCCATTCCTGCTTCCTATATGTTATATATATGTTATATATGTGTTATATATCGTATCTTGCAGCTGCAAGAAAAGTGTTATTTAGACAAAATAAGACTTTTCGGCTTTTAGTAAAATCGCAAAAGATGGTATATTGTATAACCTACATTACTTGTACAACAGCGACTGTGGAAGAGAGGCCTATAAACAAAACAGACAAAGTAGTATTTTAATATCTCCTACTAGACCTATGCTTTTGATCTGCTTGATTCTCTGCAGGCTTTACAAATTAATCTCTCAAAACAGCCCATTCGACTTCTACTGTATCTCCTCCCTCTGCTTCAGTCCATTGTTGCCTAACACTCCCTCGGAAAGTCTCAGAAACCTCCTATTCTTTCAATTTAGCTAGGTCCCATTCCTTAACTTTCTATCTTTTTGCGACTGCTCGTACTTGGTTTCAGTCTGCAGTTGATAACCAAAAAATTTTCAGAGTACATGTGTGCACTGGAAATGTCTTACGGTTTAAAATCTGGTCTCGAATTATCAATCCGCTTTTTCAACATATTCATCCTTAATATTTTCTGTAAATTGTGGTGTGCAGCTTCAATATGTACAGGATGTTTCAGGAGAAATAGTATTTATTTTATAAGTTGATAGTATTTCTTATGAGCCGTGTTCAGATTTTATTGTTTACGGTGAAACAGCTGGTTACAGAGACAAATTTTCATTTCGAGTTTTGGTACTCCAGGTCCTAAGGGTTTATTGGTTTATTTACTGACGTTTTTGTGTGAAAGTTCAAGCTGTTATTAACATTACGTAATTGATTCTTTTTAACTGTATTTGTGATTTGTTGGCCAATTCTGCATGCTTGCATAGAGCAACGTATCTACAAATGCTGAGTATATCGATTAGGTATTTGTGAACGGGTTTTAAAATGGAAAGGCTGATGCTGCTTGTACAAAATATGGTAGATGATTTTCTAACAGCACTGTACCAAACATTTAGGAATGTTTGCTTGTGTCTTCACGAAACTGTGTGAGACTGACGCCCCTCTCAGTTGCTTGTGTCTTCACTAAACTGTGTGAGACTGACGCCCCTCTCAGCGATCATATCTCACCTGATTAATGGTTCAAATGGCTCTGAGCACTATGGGACTTAACAACTATGGCCATCAGTCCCCTAGAACTTAGAACTACTTAAACCTAACTAACCTAAGGACATCACACACATCCATGCCCGAGACAGGATTCGAACCTGCGACAGTAGCGGTCACGCGGTTCCAGACTGAAGCGCCTAGAACCGCAAGACCACATCTACCGGCACCTCACCAGAACGTGCGAATGAAAACGCGTGTGGATGCTGTAGAAGAAGTTATCCAGCCGGTAGAACTTAGTCATCAACAAACACACGTATAATTTTATAGGTATCGGCGTTCAACACGCACGAAAATGGCAGACATAACCTTTGCTCAGTCTCTATCATTTACAGCGGGTTCAACACCTCCGAGAAGGAGACGAAAAAAGACGATTGGATGTTGTCGTCAGTTAATTTTAAATCGCCGAGCAATCAGGTTAATTCTGTTTATTGATGAAGTAACTTTTATTTTCGACGGTATCAACGACACTCGTACCAGTATCACTCTGTAACTTATGTTGGTGCCTTTGTCGAGACACATATTCAAAACCACTTCTTTGGAAATGTTTGGTGTTGTGTGATATTTGATTTCTCCTACTGTGTAAGTGCATCGGGCCTCGTTATCTACACTTTCTTGAAAACGAGTTTTTTTCTTTTCGGATTAGTCTCTGCTACGATCACATATGATAATTGCTATTCCTCCCGAACCATGTTGCATTTAAAAAACGGTGCCGTGAAACTACTAGAAGCAACAGTAACGCGTCTTTACTCACAGAGATTCGGTATCTTCGAGTCACTGATTGGCGTTACATTAAATAAACGAAAGATTCTTTGGCATACAATACACTACTGGCCATTAAAACTGCTACATCACGAAGATGACGTGCTACAGACACGAAATTAAACAGACAGGAAGAAGATGCTGTGATATGCAAATGATTAGCTTTTCAGAGCATTCACACATGGTTGGCGCCGGTGGCGACACCTACAACGTGTTGACATGAGGAACGTTCCCAACCGAATTCTCATACACAAACAGCAGTTGACCGGCGTTGCCTGGTGAAACGCTGTTGTGATGCTTCGTGTAAGGAGGAGAATTGCGTACCATCACGTTTCCTACTTTGATAAAGGTAGGATTGTAGCCTATCGCGATTGCGGTTTATCGTATCGCGACATTGCTACTCGCGTTGGTCGAGATCCAATGATGTTAGCAGAGTATGGAATCGGTGGGATCCGAAGGGTAATACGGAACGCCGTGCTGGATCCCAACCGCCTCGTATCACTAGCAGTCGAGATAACAGGCATCTTATCCGCATGGCTGTAACGGATCGTGCAGCCACGTCTCGATCCCTGAGTCAACAGATGGGGACGTTTGCAAGACAACAACCATCTGCACGAACAGTTCGACGAGTTTGCAGCAGCATGAACTATCAGCTCGGAGACCATGGCTGTGGTTACCCTTGACGCTGCATCATAGACAGGAGCGCCTGCGATGGTGTACTCAACGACGAACCCGGGTGCACGAATGGCAAAACGTCATTTTTTCGGATGAATCCAGGTTCTGTTTACAGTATCATGATGGTAGCATCCGTGTTTGGTGACATCGCAGTGAATGCACATTAGAAGCGTGTATTCGTCATCGCCATACTGGCGTATCACCCGGCCTGATGGTATGGGATGCCATTGGTTACACGTCTCGGTCACCTCTTGTTCACATTGACGGCACTTTGAACATTTCAGATGTGTTACGGCCCGTGGCTCTACCCTTCATCCGATCCCTGCGAAACCCTACATTTCAGCAGGATAATGCACGACCGCATGTTCCAGGTCCTGTACGGGCCTTTCTGGATACAGAAAATGTTCGACTGCTGCCCTGCCCAGCACATTCTCAGATCTCTCACCAACTGAAAACGTCTGGTCAATGGTGGCCGAGCAACTGGCTCGTCACAATACGCCAGTCACTACTCTTGATGAACTGTGGTATCGTGTTGAAGCTGCATGGGCAGCTGCACCTGCACACGCCATCCAAGCTCTGTTTGACTCAATGCCCAGACGTATCAAGGCCGTTATTTCGGTCAGAGGTGGTTGTTCTGGGTACTGATTTCTCAGGATCTATGCACCCAAATTGCGTGAAAATGTAATCACATGTCAGTTCTAG
Organism: Schistocerca americana; assembly: GCF_021461395.2. Classification (NCBI taxonomy): domain Eukaryota; kingdom Metazoa; phylum Arthropoda; class Insecta; order Orthoptera; family Acrididae; genus Schistocerca; species Schistocerca americana. The sequence goes on along the minus strand of NC_060121.1, from coordinate 163,506,020 downwards.
TATAATATATTTGTCTAATGAATACCCGTTTATCATGTGCATTTCTTCTTGGTGTAGCAATTTTAATGGCCAGTAGTGTACATAATGGTTTCAATTGCAGCATCTGTCACTTACATGTTCTACGAAAGAGTTATCCGAAAGGGACCGAAATTGACAAGTGCTATTTGCATGTACAGCCAAACGATTACAATTTCAGAGAAGTTGGATGATTTATTCAAGAGAAAAAGCTTCTGGCGGTGATGCTGGTATCCCACAGCTGTCCGCAACGAATCCAGACGGATCTTTGCTGCACATCCGGCTTCAGTTTGAAGCGGGACTCGTCACTGAAGACAACTCTGCTCCAGTCAATGAAATTATAGGCCGAAGACATGTGTGGAGACAATCCAGACAGGGGTGCGGTACCAACCTGATCTGTCGCCCGCCATACGGCCCATCGAGTAGGAGTGACGGTCTGGCGTGCTATTTGTTTTCATAGCAGGACACCTTTGGTTGTCATCCTCGACAACCTTGCAGCACACTGGCATATCGGCGCCATTGTACGCCTCGTTTTGTTGCCCTTCACAGCAAGCCGCCCTGGACTTACGTCTCAGCAAGATAATAGCCGCCCACACACGGCGAGAGATTCTGCTACATGTCGTCGTGCTTGTCAAACCCTACCTGTCAGTAAGGTCGCCGGATCTCTCCTCGCTTGAGAGCGTTTGGAGAATTTCGGGTACGGCCTTCCAACCATCTCGAGATTTTGACGATCTCAAGCTCTAATTTGACAGAATTTGGCACTGCATTTCTCAGCAAGACATCAAACAACTCAGTAAATGCCAATCCGAATAACTGCTTTCACAGAGGCCAGAGGTCGATCAACGCGTTATTGACTTGTTCAAATTGTGAAATTCTTTCTTTTGAATGAATTATCCATTTTTTTCTGAAATTGTGACCATTTGGGGCGGCAGCAGTGGCCGAGCGGTCCTAGGCGCTACAGTCAGGAACCGCGCGGCCGCTACGGTCGCAGGTTCGAATCCTGCCTCGGGCATGGATGTGTGTGATGTCCTTAGGTTAGTTAGGTTTAAGTAGTTCTAAGTTCTAGGGGACTGATGACCTGAGGAGTTGTCCCATAGTGCTCAGAGCCAATTTGACCATTTCTTTGCTCATATACATAATATCTACCTATTTCCGTCCCATTCGGATAAATCCTTCGTTGTGGGTCGTCTTCTTTTGTCTTACAGTGTACAGACATCTACATGTGACAGTTGCTGCAAGACGCCAAGAAACCTGATGGAATGTTAATCCATGACTGAAGAAGGTCAATGAACCCAAACCGATTATCCGTGAATGTAGAAACATCACATCAGCTTTTCGTGGTTCCATAATGTCATACTGTAAACATTCATCCTGTATTGTGAAACATTTCTCCCAGCGATGGATGACATTGCTGATGAGCAGCCTTTCGGCTGTAAAGGAAAACCACTTCTTTGTCATTTTTATAGTGCCTTTTACACAACAATTTCTTCATACGTGGAAAAGAGAAGACTATGTAATGTCATGTAAGACGACTATAAGACTTGACAGCTTGTGTCAGTTTATCCTACTGCATAATGAGCTGTGGCGTTGCCGAATATTGAAAACAGCCCCTCGGACAGCTTACCTCCAATCTCCGTCTCGACAGTCTCCCAAATCCTCGTCAGGTGACTTCTGTAGTACACTCCTGTGACAGTTTCCCTGACGATTATGATTTGTAAACACCACCCCCGGCAGTCTCAGTAATAATACTCAGCATCACTTTGTCTAATGATGGTTGGGTCTACGCCTTTTTCGACGGCGGTGAATCCACATGTTTCCATTACTCGTTTGCTCCTTTGTCTTGGAGTCGTAGTGACAAAAAAAGCATTTACCCGTAGTGACTAGACGGCTAAAAAAGTCATCTGAATTGGCTTGATATAGCTTCTGCCTCGATTCGACCGGATGTTTAAATGGGGGCGAGTACTCGCAAAATCCAGCGGTCAGCGATGTTTAGAACATCGTGCAAGATGAAACTTCCTGGCAGATTAAAACTGTGTGCCGGACCGAGACTCGAATTCGGGACCTTTGCCTTTCGCGGGCAAGTGCTCTACCATCTGAGCTACCCAAGCACGACTCACGGCCCGTCCTCACAGCCTTACTTCTGCCACTACCTCGTCTCCTACCTTCCAAACTTTACAGAAGCTCTCCTGCGAACCTTTTAGAACTAGCACTCCTGAAAGAAAGGATATTGCGGAGACATGGCTTAGCCACAGCCTAGGGAATGTTTCCAGAATGATATTTTCACTCTGCAGCGGCGTGTGCGCTGATATGAAACTTCCTGGCAGATTAAAACTGTGTGCCGGACCGAGACTCGAATTCGGGACCTTTGCCTTTCGCGGGCAAGTGCTCTACCATCGTGCAAGATGTTGGAAACTCATCCATGACTGATTTCGACATTTACCGCAACTCGATTGTCATACGCCAGTGTTTGAGCACCAGTATCTCCACACCTCATATGATGTCCAGGCCTTCACAGAGAAATGGTCTGATACTTCGTTCTGCGTCATTCAGAGTCGTCTGTCCGCAGTCGAAGCATCTGCGCCAGCTAACGACTGTGTCGTACAATAGCGCACTGTTGCCGCGCACTTCCACCATCTCAGGATGGATTGATGCATCGTTGTTCCCCTCCAAAAGACTTATCAGCACGATACTACACTTCATTATAGGGCTGCGCCATTTTGTTTCGGCTTGTCTTGGGCGTGCTACAGTACTGAGGCTAGGGAATTTCAATGTCCTCCAGAACTACAAACATGTACCTACAAACAAAAAAAGAAATAATTACCTAAATTTATTTTTTCTCATTGGTAAATAAAGGCTTATGACTATCCCTCGTATTAATAATTTTATTTATGGATGAAAAGCGCAAAAATATGGGCCCTATACAGTACTAAGTTATTTAACTGAGTAACTATTTTTGTGCTTCCTTACAAGGCAACTATCTGTGCTATAACTGAATATCGTCATCAAAGAGGATACAGTAATGGCGCACAACAAAAAAAAAATATATTACAGCTAGAGACTGAGGCACCAAAAAAGAACAAATTTCGTTTTTGACAGTGCAATTGTAACATAATTAAGATATTTAAGCTAAGCAGTATACAGACGTGAAGAAAACAAGACTAAACAATGGGAAAACATTTCCTCTCTTTCTCTTTCTCTCTCTCCCTCTCTCTCTCTCTCCCTCTCTCTCTCTCTCTCTCTCTCTCTCTCTCTCCCTCCCTCTCCCTTTCCCCTCTCCCCCCTCCCTCTTTCTCTCTGTGTGTGTGTGTGTGTGTGTGTGTGTGTGTGTGTGTGTGTATGTGTGTATGTGTGTGTGTGTGTGTGTGTGTGTGTGTGTTTGAAGAATAAAGAGAGAAGAACAATATAAACAAAGATAAATAACGCTACACCTGAATTTAAATTTGTAACGGTTATAAGTATTTCCTATTATACAAATGGCAGATGAATATAAAGAAGTACATTCAACAGAAGAGATGCACATGTGTTACAACAGCAGAATAGCCTATATAACAAGTGAAATTAAACTGACACAAAAAATAAAAATAAATAAAATTAATACAAGACTATTGGAAAATAATCTGAAAAAGTATTTTTCATGGGAAATAATGATTTAAATAAACCATCGACATTTGTTACATGGTTGAAAATTGAAAAGCTAAATTATCAGTAAGTATGAAGAATTACACTGTACTTTAGGTAAGGCTTAAACATAATGGTACAATAGAATATACAACAACTTGCAATACATTTACAATACCATAAAATACAGAAATACAAAACAAAATGAATGAGTAGAATGGAGAAAATAGAATGGGAAGAAATAGATATATATACAGATCTTAAGTGAATTTTCTTGAGGTGAAATACTGAGTTCAATTAATATTGAAAGAGAACCGTGTGCCAGATGTTCATTGATCTCCAACAGATACAGTTTTCGGCATTGTTTTCTGTGTGGAGGGCACAGCACTTTTCATTCATATGTATGAAGTTATCCTACCAAGCTCCGATGTGTGGATCAATATTAACATGACAATTTTCATCATTCTCAAATAATTTAAACCTTAAAGCCGCATCACATTCACAAAAGTTCTCAACATGACATGAGAGACGGGTTGTTGACTTTAAAAGTCCACATATAATCCAGCAGTGTACTGTACCATGCATCATGGTTTGACAGTGTATTCTAGTCACTTTGTTGAGACCAGATGAACATGTTATCAGTGTCCATTGTATAGCGCAGTAGTAAGTCTGGATAAATGTTTGACAACCATAAAACTATTGAACAGCCTAAATCCATAAACACGTTTGCATAGCTAAGTAAGTTTAAGCCTAAGCCCATTCTCGAGTATTCATGACATCGGTTGTCTCATCTATGAAGAGAGAGAGAGAGACTAACGTTACTTTGGCAATGTTTCGTATAAACTGTGCTATCTGACGATTCCTGTATGCAAATTCTGCTGGAATATCTTCTTGACTGAGACAAAAACACAAGATGGAAGTGTGAAAAACATGGAAGTAGACGTTTTTTAAATGTTTGGATGCTTACATGGCCAATAATATATATTCTTAGAGCTGTTTACACTTATGGTACATGTAGTCTGTACAGTTAATGTAAACGTTATTCAGTCACATATATATTTATGCTTTGAAGCTCGTTCGAGGCACATTTCACTGCACTGACAAGGACATAGGCTATATATCTAGCTTTCTATCTCGATAACCGTAAGCGTGTGTGGAAGCTCCGAGGAAGTAAACGCTGACATATCACGTTTGTCAATGTCGTATTGGTCATCACCAGGAGTGAACTTATGGGGTGGTTGGGATATACAACAACTCTTTTTCACATAGTTGGTAATTTGGACTGCAGCCGCTACATCTATGACATGTTAAGGTAATCGAACACGAACTACTTCGATGTCTGGGTGATATTATCTTTGAATTCTAGTGGTTGGACAAAAATTTGGAAACACCAAAATCACACCACTTTACAATGCCTAATACGGCATTTAAAACTGCTTCCAGTTGTCCCCAAACGAGTAAATACAGGCCATGTATGATTTTCTAGAGAATGCTATACCACTGCTCCTCCAAATTGTGGCAAATTCAGGTAATGATGATGAAGCTGGGTAGCGATCACGCGTCCTTCTGTCCAGCGTAGACCACAGTGGCTCAATATTATTGACGTCTGGTCTCCAGGGGAGATGCGACAATTTATCCTCGTGCTCACAAAACCAGTCCTGGACGATGTGAGCTGTGTGAACAGGAGCCACTGTCGTCTTGGAACACTGCATCACCATTGGGAACAAATATTATACCATGGGATGGACATGATCAACCAAAATAGCCACTTAATCCTTGACAGTAATGTGACCTTTCTGAGTAACTACGTGGCTCATGGAATACCACGATAAGGCTGCCCACATCTTCAACGATACCCCGCCATGTTTCACTCTTGGGACATAAACTTGGCCAAAAGTTGTAAACAGTTTGAAACCAGACTCATCCCACCGAATGATGTTCTTCCATTGCTCCATAGTCAAGGATAGGCTTCAGCACCACATTTGTGTCATTGATGACTGGTTCTGGAATTCCAGCTCGCTCTGCGATTCTCAGCTGATGGAGCCCCTTTCTTGTACTTTTTGTACTGCCAGGATTTGCGAGTGTGACGTCCTGTTCTGCAGTGACTTTTACAGCTGTCGTTCTCTTACCTGTTGTCACAATCGTCTTTACTGACCGTCCGTCAATATCATTTAACATACACATTCGTCTGCGTTTTGAGTTAGCGGACGATTTTTCCCGCTTTCTCTGTATGCGGTATACAGGGTGTTACAAAAAGGTACGGCCAAACTTTCAGGAAACATTCCTCACACACAAATAAAGAAAAGATGTTATGTGGACATGTGTCCGGAAACGCATAATTTCCATGTTAGAGCTCATTTTAGTTTCGTTCTTCCACCTACGCTCAATGAAGCACGTTATCATGATTTCATACGGGATACTCTACCTGTGCTGCTAGAACATGTGCCTTTACAAGTACGACACAACATGTGGTTCATGCACGATGGAGCTCCTGCACATTTCAGTCGAATTGTTCGTACACTTCTTAACAACAGATTCGGTGACCGATGGATTGGTAGGGGCGGACCGATTCCATGGCCTCCACGCTCCCCTGACCTCAACCCTCTTGACTTTCATTTATGGGGGCATTTGAAAGCTCTTGTCTACGCAACCCCGGTACCAAATGTAGAGACTCTTCGTGCTCGTATTGTGGACGGCTGTGATACAATACGCCATTCTCCAGGGCTGCATCAGCGCATCAGGCATTCCATGCGACGGAGGGTGGATGCATGTATCCTCGCTAACGGAGGACATTTTGAACATTTCCTGTAACGAAGTGTTTGAAGTCACGCTGATACGTTCTGTTGCTGTGTGTTTCCATTCCATGATTAATGTGATTTGAAGAGGAGTAATAAAATGATCTCTAACATGGAAAGTAAGCGTTTCCGGACACATGTCCACATAACATATTTCTTTCTTTGTGTGTGAGGAATGTTTCCTGAATGTTTGGCCGTATCTTTTTGTAACATCCTGTATATCTTCGATACGGTGTCCCATGAAACACCAAACACTACGGTACCTTCGTTGCGGAAGCATCCACCATACGATTACCAACGATTTCCTCACGCTCGAATTCACTTAGTTCCGACATAATGCACGCACAACTACATTGCTTTGACCACGACTGACACATGAAACGTGTTGAGGGCATTACACAGGAGCCGTTCGTGGTGAGATACAACAGCAAAATCTACAGGGTTGGCTAACATCTCCATTTCTCGTGGTGTTTCCATATTTTTGACCAATCCTGTAGATGGCAGAAGACCACGTGTTGCCAGTTTTGTCGTACCTTGATACGAGGGCGCCCATACGATAGTTTGTAGGAGGAGAGGGGGGGGGGGGAGGGAGGCAAGATCTGAGGTTATGGAGTATTTTTAATATTGTGGAAGACCAATGGCGACCTGTAAGTATCCTGCATAGTTCCAACTCTAAACCTGAGTAGAGTATACGGGCACTTCTGACGCCAATTGTAAATGTATATGATCCCACTTCTGGGCACCAGTTGTAAATGTATACAGTGTTAGGGAAAGGGGGCAGGTGGTTGTTGCATAAGCCTCATGACGACAGGGTGCAGGAGTTCGAGCGCTCAGTGAGCATCCAGGGCTGCCAATAAATGACAAAACAGGAAATTAGGTACAATAAAGAGGATGTATTTCAATGCACGGTGTACAAGGGGCGCACCTAGGGTCGGAGTTACCAGATTTAGGCCAGTCTAGGAGCTCGAACAATTAATTGAAATGGGCAATGAAAGGGGAAGCGGTTCATGTTAACTTAGGTTGGTGGCCGGGCGTGAAAAGCAGAGCCAGAGGCTCTGCCTTCCAAGAAGACATCTGCTCTGCTCGAGGTCTGGATTACAAGAGAGAGAAGCAACTGTGTTCTGCACCGCAGAACACTCCAGCGTCCACACACGTGATCGGTATCCTGCGCACGCTATTGGCTTAAACCAATGGCGTGAATTCGCCAGCAGTTTCAGCAGAGGGCTCAAGGCGTCTCTTGTCAGCAGCTTTAACTGGACACAACTGCCTCGGTTTTGACTTGTGTCACGCAGGCACGGCGTAAGTTACTCGGGGAGAGTACTTGTAAAGATTTGGCTGGGCCTTTGAAATAAATTTTTTAAACCAATTCCCTGAAATATTCCTTGACTGGCTGCCACCATGTACACCTGTTAGGAACCTGCGTCATAGCGACTTTTATTGACAGAAAAACACGTGTCTACATAATATCTTTTCCTTTCCCTGAGACCTATGGCGTAGGGGGAGGGGGGGAAGGGAGGGGGGCGGTCCCCTAACAGCCGTGTATGGGCGCCTTTGCATCGATACAGAAGATAATCGACTGTTGTCCCGGTCAGCATGTTCTCAATATCTCTCATCTACTGAGGACATCTGGTTACGGACTGCCGAGAGACTGATATGACTCCGCTGATGAACTCTGGCATAGCGTTGAAGCAGCAGGGAATAATAAGTTGATAACTTTACTTGTTGCTAAGATGCAGAATTTTACTTAAAAGTCTGAATGTTCTGTAATGCAGAAAGAATAGCTTCATATCGTCCAGGCTCAGTTTCACTCGATTCCTAGCCCGGCTAGAGTCATTGTTGATGCCAGAGGTGGCCACTTCGTGTAGCACTCTATATACCCCAAAATCACCCAACATGTCACTCACGTTTTCTTCCCATTAAACTTATGAGCCAAAATGTTGTTACCACAGCCCATCGAGAGAGTGAATGGCACCTGATGTCGTTAGGGTTCAAATGGTTCAAATGGCTCTAAGTATTATGGGACTGAGGTCATCAGTCCCCTAGACTTAGAACTACTTAAACCCAACCAACCTAAGGACATCACACACATCCATGCCCGAGGCAGGATTCGAACCTGCGACAGTAGCAGCAGAACCGTTCCGGACTGAAGCGCCTACAACCGTTCGGCCATTACGTTAGGGACGTTACGCGGAAAGGGAAGGGTACAAGGGAACAGAGACGAATAGTGACTCAGTGTAGCGACGATACGGAACACAATTGGAGAAACCTACTGTGATATAGAACAGATAGTTGTGGCCCGGCGCCTGGGAACAAGAATCTCGACAACGGCGAAGTAGGTGGGCTGTTCACGCTCTATTGTCGTGAGCGTCTGTGGAAAGTGATTTGGGGATGGTGAAATCGTGCATTACACTGGTCGGTAGATGGAGGGATAACTGGGCAAATAAAGTGCAGAACGACTATTTAACATACAGTGAGTAACTGTCTTCAGTCTTCGGAAATTAACGGTGCACTGCAGCTTACATGTAGCTAATTACATACTGTCCTTCTGATCACCTACTTAAACACTACAAATGGACACTTTGCTCGTCTGAAAAATGTATCACATTATAATTTGGCAGAGGTATAAGCTACCATGCTCTGAGGCACTGGGGAAATGAACTCCTTCTAAGCTCATATTTAAGATACGTAATAGTTAATAACACACTTTCAGTTCGGAGATAAAACTTAAATAGTCATAGCTATGAACAATCTTAATACCTGATATGAGAGCCATCACATAAACTTACAGTCCTCAAGAAATCATAACATTCAATTTCTTAACAATAACAAAATTCTCGCTTGAAATAAATGATTGTAGGAAGCATATTAACACTTCCTGCCCATTCCTATGATCCAAATTTTACATAAGTTTATCACAGGAAGCACCCAGGTTAACTCTTGCCCAGTACACTATTCCATACAAATAAGCAAGGCACCTTCACCCACAATACCCACAGTGACAGCTATTTACATCTCACCGCTGCCTCCAATGTATGACTAATTGTTATCTACAAACATAAGCAATGAGTCTGGAAGCAAACTCCGAAACCATCCTAACAAATCCGAGAGTTGTGAAGAGGAAAAGCCGGCCGAAGTGGCCGAGCGGTTCTAGGCGCTTCAGTCTAGAACCGCGCGACCGCTACGGTCGCAGGTTCGAATCCTGCCTCGGGCATGGATGTGTGTGATGTCCTTACGTTAGTTAGGTTTAAGTAGTTCTAAGTTCTAGGGAACTGATGACCTCAGCAGTTAAGTCCCATAGTGCTCAGAGCCATTTTTTGAAGAGGAAAAGCCAGACACACAGTCTACAATTAAGAAGACATATAGGTACATGACAGCCAGACTGTACCACTTACGTTCCGTAGAGTGCATCTATCGACAACATATTCCCTCATGGAAATTGGACCAGTCTCAAATAGATGCACCAAGGTTTTCTTTGAGACAGTTTCGTACATCCACAGAACAGTACACTACGCCGCATTCCAGGGCAAATGAAAACAATGTGCTGCAGGTACTGCGGCAATCAGTGACACCACTTGACTGCCGCTCTCCCCAGACAGTAGATTTGCGCTCGCAGCTGTCACTGACAAGCCACTTGCAGCAGTCAGTTTACGACTCAGCCAGGGAAACTTTCCACTTGGAGACACACCAGACTCCCCTGCCGACTACTTTGGCCTTCAACCTCGGGTTGAGAACCTAGAGTGCGCTACAGCTCGGAAACAAAAATCTCCAATGCTCGTGACAATGAAAATATGTCACAAAGTGGTACTCACTCCCCTCAAAATCCTTGAATTATCGCATAGTACACGCATTACACTAGATGCCAAAAAACATACCATCCATTAGTGATACTACCACTTACCAGCTTTACCTGAGAAAGATGAACTCGAAAGGTACATTTTCGCTCACAAGGGAACCTCCCCATCGCACCCCCCTCAGATTTAGCTATAAATTGACACGGTGGATAGGCCTTGAAAAACTGAACACAGATAAATCGAGAAAACAGGAAGAAGTTGTGTGGAACTATGAAAAAATAAGCAAAATATACAAACTGAGTAGTCCATGTGCAAGATAGGCAACATCAAGGACATTGTTAGTTCATGAGTGCCGTGGTCTCGTGGTTAGAGTGACAAACTGCGGAACGAAAGGTCCTTGGTTCGAATCCTCCCTCGAGTGCAAATTTTACTATCTTCATTTTCGCAAAGTTACGATCTGTCCGTTCATTCATTGACGTCTCTGTTCACTGTAATAAGTTTAGTGTCTGTGTTTTGCGAACGCACCGCAAAACCGTGCGATTATTAGACGAAAGGACGTGCCTCTCCAATAGGAACCGAAAACATTTGATCGCAAGGTCATAGGTCAACCGATTCCTCCACGGGAAAACACGTCTGATATATTCTTTACGTTACTGGTGACGGCATGTGCGTGACATGACAGGAATATGTTGTCGACCCACATAACTTGCACACTTGGCGAATGGGTAAAAAGATTATTCTACCTTGCCCGATTTAGGTTTTCTTGTGGATGTGATAATCACTCCAAAAAAAGTGATGAAAACATAAGAGTTTGGCACATAAACTGCATCAAATGAATGCAACAGTTTCAAAGTCGCACAGTTTTCCCTGTGCTCTGTCAAAACATATGTTTTTTACGTTTTCAAATGTTTCCGTGCGTAGACCGTCAAATTCTGCATATGTCCAAGCAAATCTGAACATGTCCTGGAATTTTGGAGAGCGAAGTTGATTATGTGTGAGTGCCTGAACTTTGATAATTATCTGAAAATAAAAAATTAAAATTTTCATCCGAGAGATTATTTGAACCAATGACCTGCCATTCCACAGCTGCTCACGCTAACCACAAGACCACGGCGCTCATCAGCTAACACTGTCCTTTATGTTGCCTATCTTGCACATGGACTACTCAGTTTGTAAATTTTGCTAATTTTTTTCATAGTTCCACACAACTTCTTCCTGTTTTCTCGATTGATCTGTGTTCAGTTTTTCAAGGCCTATCCCTGTGCCAACTTATAACTAAATCTGAGGGGGGTGCGATGGGAAGGTTCCCTTGTCAGCATTTAAGAACAGTAATGTTAGTGGGGTTAAGAAACCTACAATTTCCATGCCCCACTAAAACGACGTAAAGGCTTTTCAGTAATTTTATCAAAAACTCTTCACCCAACTTTATCCCCTAACATGTAAGGAATTGGCTGTTGTCTGCCGCTGTATCACTGCATGTCACGAACATGTGATTGTTTAATGTTATTTTCTGCTTTTCTCCTTAAGCAACCAATTGCTTAGGACAGACCTTCATTGGCATCAGGTCATCAGTTGACCATAGATTACTGAATGGAGTCACAATTCTTCACTTAAACTCTGCAGGTGTGGCCTGGTGACTCATGTCTGGTCGTGTTAAAAGCCCGACATCAACTACAGGAGTGAGCGATCTCCCGACATCTGATCTTTACTGTGATACACTATCAACACAGAGCGTAGGTTCCTGTTTACCCTTTTTGCATAGGAAACGTTATGATAATTAGGGATTGTTGTACTATGGTTGATACCCATATCTAGACAAAAAGTTTGGACATATAAGAGGTAAAGCACCTTGTGGTATCAGTGAGCATCGTAGTCACAAGTATGGTTTGCAACACTTGAATTATAGTCTTAAAGGTAGCCACCCTTGTGAATAAAACTAAGAGCAGTGCGAAAATGTGTCAACACAAACTAATATATGACAATTGCCATTTTTTGATCTTGGAAATTGTCCTAAAAATCAATATACATTTTATCAGATGTGTTTCCTGTGAGTTTAGATAATAAAAACTTCATTTTTGAAATATGCGCCGGCTTACTCTTATCACAGGTTTTACAAACCGCAGTTAGGTTGCCAATATCTGCTTCCATGTTTCACCATATAAAGTTTTTCCATAATGTGTTAAATATATCTAAACGTCCAACCCTCTCCCTCTGGTGAGTCATGAAAGTAGGTGGAAGTATATGGAACCGGTACTTGACCAAAATTTTAGTTTTTCTTTTTTTAATATATTGAGCTCTACAGCATAAAACGTCATGCTTGACAGAATTATTTTCAGTACCTCACCCTCCTTTGACCTTTCTTTAATGGCACAAATATTTGGGCCGTTATCTTGGGATTCTCTAATATCATTAAATAACTTGGGCGAATCAGTGATTATCAAACTAATAGATTGTAGACGCTGTTCTTCCTTTAGCCCTTCTTGCTCCAACATACTACAAACAGCATGCGCCATGATGTCAGTCCCTCAAATGTTACAGACTTCAAAATTTAACGCCAATATCCAAACCACACGTCTGGCAATGCGTCCTATTTTGTAGGGTTTGCCCAACGCCCGACTCGGAGCTTGCTTATCGGTTTCTGAAAGGAAATGAGTATGTTCAAAATATTATTTAAATTTTTACAGACCAAATAGCTTCGCCGAAGCTCCAGCTTCATAAACCGAATAATTACTTTAAAATCATTGAGGGCTCTTTCAGCGCAAGTAATAGGATGCCTATATTCATCACTTTCTTGCGGTAATAATGCTCAGATTCACAACATGGACGTATCATTTTAAAGGACAAACTTTTTATAAAAATCTGGTAATGCTAGTACTGAAGCCGTAGTTAACTCTTTGTTTCAACCCTGTAAAGGGCGTTCTGGGATTCGCTCCACTCAAACTTCCCACCTTTTTTTACAGAAATCATTCTATGGTGGCGGTTTATGCCCGAATCCAGAAAAAAAATTTAAAAAAAGTTTGCTGTCCCGATAAAGTGGTATATTACAAAGTTATAACTATTTTAGGGAGCCATAGAGTCCAGGATGACTTTTGCCGCTTCCAGATTTATTTTAATACTTTCCGGCGAAATCACATGCCCCAGAACAGCATCATCGGACAAAAAAATGGTTCAAATGGCTCTGGGCACTGTGGTCGTCAGTCCCCGAGAAGTTAGAACTACTTAAACCTAACTAACCTAAGGACATCACACACATCCATGCCCGAGGCAGGATTGGAACCTGCGACGGTAGCGGTCGCGCGGTTCCAGACAGAAGCGACCAGAACCGCTCGGTCACAGCGGCCGGCATCATCGGCCACGCTAACTTCATTATACCTGAGTTCACCATACGACCTGCTTTGTCGAAATAGGTGAAACCTTTTCTCAAGTCGTCTGAATATGAACCTATCGGTTCGAAACCGGTAACGGTGCTGTTTAAATAAATAGATAGCATTGAAGTAAGTGGCTAGTTGCTGTAATCTTCTGTGTAAGAGTCATACTTCTGTCAAGTGCTGAACGTGTTTTTGTGTAGTCTTACTATATATGACTAAATCGTCTAACAATTGCAGACACATGAAAATGTAATATCAAAACATAGTTGGTCAATTAGTTAATAGAGTGCAGCTGATTCAGTTGATAGTGCGAATGGATTAAACTCATAAATATTCCAGCAGTCGAAAGTCTGTAAAGAGCTTAGATTGCTCTACTAACGGTATTTGATTACATGCTTGGCTAACATTCAGGGATTCAAAAATTTTTGCTCCTTAGACAATCCAAAACTGTAAAATAAATCTGGTGAGGGGACTAACTGTGGAGCGATTTTTTGTTTGACTATCTGCAGTCGACCCTAGATCTATTCTTGCCATTTGACTTGCGCAATGAAAATATAGGTGCTGCAGAAGGACGAATTATCCTCTTATTCAGCATGTAGTAAATCAGCTCTTTTAATATTTCGCCGTGGCGAAAATCTATTCTGAGTTTTTTTTTCCTCCAGAATAGCTTCTCTAACCTCAGCTCAAAGCTTAACAGGTCGGGAAGCTCGTGGCAAATGCCTTTTTCTCTTTAACCGCGCCATCCAGACGATCAAAGGACTCATTTTGTGTTGCTGTGGACTATGTACCAGGGCCAGGGCTACTTGCATTCGCTTCCTATAGATTTGTCGCGTCATTCAATATACTGGCAAAAGAAGATCTTAGTGCCTGATTTACTGTTGAAATGAATGTTATTACGTGTCCAGTCAGAAACAAACCTCATCTTATGGACAAAACTGGAGCCCAGTATACAGGGTAAGACCAGACCTGATATCATTCTTCCTTTTCCAAGTATATGATCCCAACTTAGTCTCTACGAGAACCTGTCCTAAGAAAAGCCATGAGTGGTGAAAAGCCAAAATGTACCACTTGCATTCATTATGTATTTTGGTGGAGCACTTCTATCTACTACATGTTCCAAATGGTTCAAATAGCTCTGAGCACTATGGGACTCAACTGCTGAGGTCATTAGTCCCCTAGAACTTAGAACTAGTTAAACCTAACTAACCTAAGGACATCACAAACATCCATGCCCGAGGCAGGATTCGAACCTGCGACCGTAGCGGTCTTGCGGTTCCAGACTGCAGCGCCTTTAACCGCACGGCCACTTCGGCCGGCCTACTACATGTTCCCTCATGGAAGATGGATCAAGGTTTTTGTTGACAAACTTGGTTTTGTACACCCACAGCACAGTACACTATGCCTAATACCAAGGCAGATGAAAACAACCAGCATGCTGCACGTACCATTGCAATCAGTAACACCATACGCCAATCATCTTCCCATATGGTAGAACTGCATTCGGAGCCATCACTCACTAGTCAGTTCAAAAAAATGGTTCAAATGGCTCTGAGCACTATGGGACTTAACAGCGAAGGTCATCAGTCCCCTAGAACTTAGAACTACTTAAACCTAACTAACCTAAGGACATCACACACATCCATGCCCGAGGCAGGATTCGAACCTGCGACCGTAGCGGTCGCGCGGTTCCAGACTGACGCGCCTAGAACCGCTCGGCCACACCGGCCGGCACTAGTTAGTTGCGACAGTTAGTTTGCTACCCTGCAAGCCAATCTTTCCACTCGGAGAATCACACCAGACACGTCTGGCGGCCGCTCCGGCCTTTTTCATCAGCTTTGCCAGCTAGAGGGCGCATTGGCAAGGAACCAGAATTCACAAACGGTTTGTGACAGCAAAAATGTGTCACAAAGCAACACACACGAGTGGGCGACAAGGTGCTGGGCGTCTACGCCTCACCACAGAACGTGGAGGTCCAAGACTTGCCTGCTCTGTAAAGCATGATAGGCGGCGGTCTGTGGCAGATTTGACGAAAGCGTATGATGCTGGTCCAGGCACAAGTGCTTCGGAACACACCGTTAAGCTCCTATTGTTGAGCACGGGGCTCTGTAGTAGATGACCCCAGTGTGTTCCCATATTAACGCAACGAGATAATTACGATCGCAGTGGGTACATGATGAATGTAACTGAAGGGTGCGTCAACAGAAACATTTCACCTGATCGAATGAATCACGGTTATTGATACATCAGGTCGATGGTCGTGTCTGCATACACTCGTTACCCAGACGGAGCATGATTCCGGAATCAAGGTGACGCCTTGGCCACCATATTCGCCTGATCTGAACCCAACTGAATACATATGAGGCGCTATCGGGTGCCGGCTCTTCATCCACAAACCACTGACCCGTAATTTATGGGAATTGCATTACATATGTATACTGACCAGAATCGGACACGACCAGGAAACACTGGCCATAAGGGCGTCAACGATAAGAGGCTGAAAATCACAGAAAGACAACAACAGAGAAGGACAAACAAGAAAGACAACTCGACAGAATGACAAGCCTACAGCGTGAACCACAAGAACTAAGCAACGCTGAATAGAATGAACAATAAGAGAGCATAAGCGAAGATGACTGAGGTGTGGACCCCCGTGCCGCTTGCTTTATAGCATGGCTGTGGACACCGACAGCCTGGTATAGGGGACGTGGCCCACGCCTAGCGCTGAGGCGGCGACAGCAGCGCTCGCAAATACACTGGTGTCCAAAATTAAAGCAACAAACCGAAATTTTGCAACGTTGCGTTTATTTTGCCACAAAACAGCATAACCAGGTGATAGTAAAGTACAAACAACATGAAGAACACAGAACGTAAACAACTGCACCATGCATAAAGGTAGACAAAAATATTGTTCTTTTTTTGCAATGTAACGGATTTACTCGCACATTCCGATAGCTAATTAATGCACTCAATATGAGGTGTGACCACATCTGGCAACAAAACAGGTCTGAAAAACGACGGAGCATGCTGTGAATAATGTCATCAATCTCATGTTGACGTAATAACGCCCATTCTTCCTGCAGCGCTGCTCGCAAGTCTTGGTGTATGGTGACGTGATGCAGACATGCTCTATGGGATTCAAATCGGGAGAGTGAGAAGGCAACGCCATTCGTGCAGTATCTTCCGATTCCAATGAAACATCAACCACGCGTGCTCTATGAGGTCGAGCATTACCGTCCAGCAGTACGAAGTCTGGGCACACAGAACCTCGCGGAAACCGCATATGAGGTCCCAACATCTCGTCGCGATACCTGACAGCAGTTAAACCTTGCCAATTTAACAGCGCAATTTCATGAAGAGGTGTTTCGAGTGGTCGACATAATCCCTGCCCACACCTTTAGGGATCATCCTCGATATCAGTCTCCTTCCACAATGGTTGGGTCCCGAAATCGTGTTTCACATTCCCTCCAGATGCGAATCCGTCGAGAATCACTGTACGCACCAAATCGGGATTCATCTGTGAAAAGAACATTCGCCACTGTTCGACTGTTCAGGTGGCATGTTGACAGCTCCACTCTAGACGTTCCCTTTATACGCTCCCTGCATCTTGGAGGTTATATGGGTTAATTAATGATTATTATGTTACAATCCTCTTCTTGTAGTTGACCGTGTATATCGAGACTTCGTTCATTGTTAAATGCAATGGTGTGGTACTAAGTGATGGAGACGCATTGAGAACTGGTAAAATTTAATTTATTTCCTTTATCACACTGCACAATCATAAACACACTATTATTCAAACTGTGTGCCACAGCTATTAAACATAGAGATAGATCCTTCGCTACGCAACCGCCTTTGGCTCACACAGCCTACACCTTCCACAGCCTCTCAACAACTGCCTCTGCTTGCGACTCTCTGTGCCACTGGGCATTGTCGCCCTCCAAAGAACAACCACTTACAGATACTACACACCAGTACCCTCACACCTTCTGTAAAGACGCGTCAGAGATACACAAACAGCAGGTATTCGACAGTAAATGCCACTCTGCCGAAGCCTTCTGTACACCGTTTGCCTCGCTACAAAACGTCCAGTGGATTCTGCGAAGTCAGAAGCCAGTTGCCGTGCAGTACTGAGGCGGTACCGTCGTGCCCTTACAGCCAAATAATGGTTCTCTCTTACTGATGTTACATGTGGTCAGCGCCGCCCTGGTCTTTGGGATACAGTTTCGTGCCACGTCCGAAAAACAACAGAACGACTAACATTAATCCATCGGGCCACATTCTTCTGCTTCCTTTCTTCCCATGGCCCTCCACCGCGGAGAGCCTAGCAGGCGTCTTCTCTGTGCCATACTGCACCGTCTGTGACTGTGCACATTGCGACAGTAGGTTTGGGACTACCTGGCAAACACTATCGCGTTTGATAGTTACCCTGACGTCATCGTTGGCGTGATTGTACATTGACCATAATGCCGTCTTCCGTGCAGGATAGAATCGTACAGACATCTGTTGACAGTTCGAATGGCTATATCGTTAATTAGATACAGTAAGGAGAAATAGTGGTTTGTTGATTTAATTTCGGACACCAATGTATTAGGAGCGCCGCCTAGCGGCTGTCATCTAGGTCCATGCGTTCTGGAGACCTTTTTGAATCATCGGGCCGGGATAGCAGAAGCTAGTACCACATATCTCCGGAAACCTCTTCGAGGACTTGCAGAATCAATGCCGTACAGACTAGCTGTTCTATTGCATTCCAAATGTGTACCAACACGCTTTTAAGGAGGGACGTTGGATGAAAAATACACACTATTTCAAAAATGCACCAAATCCACAGTTTTGGAGATATGGCAATGAAATTTTGTACCACCCTTTACATGAAAGTAACACATTTACATATAAAATCCTTTGATTATATATACTCAACTTTTTTTAAATGAAATTTGAAGTTTTATTTTCAAAAGATAATGTATGTTCCTTTTTCTCAGAAAGTATTCAAGAGATTTCTAAAAAAAAGTTCTCTGTTTCATCTCTTTATATGGTGTAAGCTTCCCTCATGAGGTTTCTGGAATAGGTCAAATAGGAGAATTTTCATATTTTTTTAGTTATAATTCCACAAGTACAATTTTAAATTCATTCAAAATTCCAAGTACTTTGCCCCATATCTCAGCTTGCAATCAGAATTTCAAAATTTGCTCTTGAGACAACGTTTATTAGGTTTACAGAAATATTTCTACAAAATTTGATAATTCATTCATAGAATCTGAGGAAAAGGTACATAAACTTTAAAAAACAAACTTTTCAGGATACGCAATTTAAAGTTCAACCTAACTTTTTTCCTTATGGCACTTCTTCAAAAGGCACCACATTTGTACTGTGAGTCGTCTTTCCCTTCAAGGCTTCTCTTCTGGTTTCTTGTTGTCCGTCTTCTTTCCTTCACCAGGGCTTCAACTGACTTTTCAGCTGCAGAGGCGCGCTGCAAAACTATTTTTCTCAGGATGTCTTGAGTAAAATTTCCTATCTTGAAGCCCATTCTTTCTAATTCCTCCATCCTCCCGACGTTCCCTTCATTAAATACAATAACTGCATCATAAGTTGCAATTCTGACAACTGTAGCAGATGAAAATGTGTTTTTAGGGCATCGTTTCCATATGAGTGAATTTAGAGACTCATTTGGATTTTGGGTTTTGCCACGAACACACTTTTTGAGAAGTGCAGGATCGGCCAAAAACCTGTAAGTGGGCTTGACAAGATCCAGGATACAATTTGGAAGCCTCTCCTTGTGAATGTAGGGGTTGTTATCGCTCTGAGCTTGGTGTGGCAGGGAGACCGCGTCACACTTTTAGTTAATTTTCAGGCAGTTCGGATGTGATTTCAACATTGAAACTTTTGGAACTCATTATCCATGAGTTGCACTAACAAATAAAAAATAAATCGAAAACTGACATTTTTGGTCAATTTCCCGCTCTTAAGCAACTGATGATAATGTTTTAGCTCAACAGAATACAAACAAGTAAAATTTTATTTGACATCCTTCATGGTATTGTAATGGCTAGCAGTGTAATGCGATCAAATATAGCTCTGTATGTGATCTGAGGCTTTCCCGGCGAAAGTATTGTATCCAAGGTTCTCGGGTGTCCAGCCGGATCCGTCTTCGAAGTTCCACATTTCTGCGAATAACCGTTCCGCCATCAACAGGTGGTGCTGATGGAATGCCCATTAAAATTGCTACACCACGAAGATGACGTGCTACAGGCGCGAAATTTAACCGACAGGAAAAAGATGCTGTGATATGCAAATGATTAGCTTTTCAGAGCATTCACACATTCACACAAGTTTGGCGCCGGTGGTGACACCTACAACGTGCTGACATGAGCAAAGTTTCCAAACGATTTCCCAAACACAAATACCAATTGACCGGCGTTGCCTGGTGAAACGTTGTTGTGATGCCTCGTGTAAGGAGGAGAAATGGATACCATCACGTTTCCGACTTTGATAAAGGTCGGATTGTAACCTATCGTGATTGCGGTTTATCGTATCGTGACATTGCTGCTCGCGTTGGTCGAGATCCAATGACTGTTAGCAGAATATGGAATCGGTGGGTTCAGGAGGGTAATACGGAACGCCGTGCTGGATCCCAATGGCCTCGTATCACTAGCAGACGAGATGACAGGCATCTTATCCGCATGGCTGTAACGGATCGTTCAGCCACGTCTCGATCCTTGAGTCAACAGATGGGGACGTTTGCAAGACAACAACCATCTGCACGAACAGTTCGACGACATTTGCAGCAGCATGGACTATCAGCTAAGAGACCGTGGCTGCGATTACCCTTGATGCTGCATCACAGGCAGGAGCGCCTGCGATGGTGTACTCAACGACGAACATCGGTGCGCGAATGGCAAAACGTCATTTTTTCGTATGAGTCCAGGTTCTGTTTACAGCATCATCATGGTCGCCTCCGTGTTTGGCGACATCGCGGTAAACGCACATTGGAAGCGTGTATTCGTCATTGCCATATTGGCGTATCACCCTGCGTGATGGTATGGGGTGCCATTGGTTGCACGTCTCGGTCACCTATTGTTCACATTGACGGCACTTTGAACAGTGGACGTTACATTTCACATGTGTTACGACCCGTGGCTCTACCCTTTATTCGATCCCTGCGAAACCCTACATTCCGGCAGGATAATGCACGACCGCATGTTGCAGGTCCTGTACGGGCCTTTCTGGATACAGAAAATGTTCGACTACTGCCCTGGCCAGCACATTCTCCAGATCTCTCACCAATTGAAAACGTCTGGTCAATGGTGGCCGAGCAACTGGCTCGTCACAATAGGCCAGTCACTACTCTCGATGAATTGTGGTATCGTGTTGAAGCTGCATGGGCAGCTGTACCTGTTTGACTCAATGCCCAGGCGTATCAAGGCCGTTATTATGGCCAGAGAAGGTTGTTCTGGGTACTGATTACTCAGGATCTATGCATCGAAATTGCGTGAAAATGTAATCACATGTCAGTTCTAGTATATTTGTCCAGTGAATACCCGTTTATCATCTGCATCATTTCCTGGTGTTGCAGTTTTAATGGCCAGTGGTGTATTATTATGTGTTACTTGTTTTTGCAGGTTAGCCGGGACGGCCTGAAGATGGGCTCGGGGGAGGGGAAGCAGGTGTTTCGACCCGAGGCGGGCGAGGACGAGCGCGAGTCGTGGGACAGCAAGCTGACCTTCCTGCTGGCCACCGTCGGCTACGCCGTCGGGCTCGGCAACGTCTGGAGGTTTCCCTACCTCGCCCAGAAGAACGGCGGCGGTGAGCCCACTTCCCAACCATACAGACTCTTGTGCCATAGCAGTGTTTACTTTTTATTTTATTTATTCAAGCTGATCTTCACCAATCTTCACGCCCTCTCTTACACTCCTGGAAATTGAAATAAGAACACCGTGAATTCATTGTCCCAGGAAGGGGAAACTTTATTGACACATTCCTGGGGTCAGACACATCACATGATCACACTAGCAGAACCACGGGCACATAGACACAGGCAACAGAGCATGCACAATGTCGGCACTAGTACAGTGTATATCCACCTTTCGCAGCAATGCAGACTGCTATTCTCCCATGGAGACGATCGTAGAGATGCTGGATGTAGTCCTGTGGAACGGCTTGCCATGCCATTTCCACCTGGCGCCTCAGTTGGACCAGCGTTCGTGCTGGACGTGCAGACCGCGTGAGACGACGCTTCATCCAGTCCCAAACATGCTCAATGGGGGACAGATCCGGAGATCTTGCTGGCCAGGGTAGTTGACTTACACCTTCTAGAGCACGTTGGGTGGCACGGGATACATGCGGACGTGCATTGTCCTGTTGGAACAGCAAGTTCCCTTGCCGGTCTAGGAATGGTACAACGATGGGTTCGATGACGGTTTGGATGTACCGTGCACTATTCAGTGTCCCCTCGACGATCACCAGTGGTGTACGGCCAGTGTAGAAGATCGCTCCCCACACCATGATGCCGGGTGTTGGCCCTGTGTGCCTCGGTCGTATGCAGTCCTGATTGTGGCGCTCACCTGCACGGCGCCAAACACGGATACGACCATCATCGGCACCAAGGCAGAAGCGACTCTCATCGCTGAAGACGACACGTCTCCATTCGTCCCTCCATTCACGCCTGTCGCGACACCACTGGAGGCGGGCTGCACAATGTTGGGGCGTGAGCGGAAGACGGCCTAACGGTGTGCGGGACCGTAGCCCAGCTTCATGGAGACGGTTACGAATGGTTCTCGCCGATACCCCAGGAGCAACAGTGTCCCTAATTTGCTGGGAAGTGGCGGTGCGGTTCCCTACGCCACTGCGTAGGATCCTACGGTCTTGGCGTGCATCCGTGCGTCGCTGCGGTCCGGTCCCAGGTCGACGGGCACGTGCACCTTCCGCCGACCACTGGCGACATCATCGATGTACTGTGAAGACCTTACGCCCCACGTGTTGAGCAATTCGGCGGTACGTCCACCCGGCCTCCCGCATGCCCACTATACGCCCTCGCTCAAAGTCCGTCAACTGCACATACGGTTCACGTCCACGCTGTCGCGGCATGCTACCAGTGTTAAAGACTGCGATGGAGCTCCGTATGCCACGGCAAACTGGCTGACACTGACGGCGGCGGTGCACAAATGCTGCGCAGCTAGCGCCATTCGACGGCCAACACCGCGGTTCCTGGTGTGTCCGCTGTGCCGTGCGTGTGATCATTGCTTGTACAGCCCTCTCGCAGTGTCCGGAGCAAGTATGGTGGGTCTGACACACCGGTGTCAATGTGTTCTTTTTTCCATTTCCAGGAGTGTACAATGAACCAGGACACTAAACGCAGTTGAGGAACAGTGGACACACAGAGACACAAAATATTCAGTACCATTTTTTTCCAAGGTGGAAAGAAATTTTTAATCTAATTATTAAGGCCGTATACAATGACACTTTGCCTTCAATATAAACTGTCTGACAGAAAGAAGTTAAGCGCCCGGAAAACATGCTCGGATGTCAGGGTAATTTCATACAATACACAACGTTGGTGGCAATATGAATGATTAGAGTTGCAGTTCTTCGTGACAGGTAGGAAGCTCACCAGAGTGCATTACTGTTGTTCGTGTATAGCAGCCGCGAGGGATTAGCCGAGCGGCCTCAGGCGCTGCAGTCATGGACTGTGCGGCTGGTCCCGGCGGAGGTTCGAGTCCTCCCTCGGGCATGGGTGTGTGTGTTTGTCCTTTGGATAATTTAGGTTAAGTAGTGTGTAAGCTTAGGGACTGATGACCTTAGCAGTTAAGTCTCATAAGATTTCACACACATTTGAACATTGCTACTAGGCCTGGTAGCACGCGCAGGGTGTTTCAGACAGCGTATCCTTCTGTAACGTTCGAAATAATAGGTGACAGAAATATTTACTGAGATAGGTCCACATAAGAGACGTTACAATTTCTTTAATAATAGACTATGATATAGGATTCCATCGTAAGTGGAAATGCAGTAGCAAGTTAATGAAGTAGTGTTGTGCAAACTCTGCTATGTTTGGTAAAAGCAGAAAGAATTATCATGGTAACAAGAGAATTGTGTTTCTTAGAACGACATCCCTCTGAAGGAAAAATAGTTTAACAAGTCAGCCGAAAATAAGTTGCCACTTTTGTTACGATATTGTGGGAATCCTGTGACCCAGTGTATTTTTACTAATGAGTAGCTAAATCTGAAACTTATCAAAGGATTTTCTTTCTGCATTTCAACGATCGGTGAAACATGAAAAAAAAAGTGACGCCAGAGTGAAGATATCAACGTTTTTAATTCAAATATCTTATAGTTCAAATTCAAATGGCTCTGAGCGCTATGGGACTTAACAGCTGAGGTCATCAGTCCCCTAAAACTTAGAACTACTTAAACCTAACCAACCTAAGGACATCACACGCATCCATGCCCGAGGCAGGATTCGAACCTGCGGCCGTAGCGGTCGCACGGTTCCAGACTGAAGCGCCTAGAACAGCTCGCCCACACCGGCCGGCTATCTTATAGTTCGTCAAAGACACTGATAATTTATTTCTTCTGGACAGATAGTCAGCTAGAGGTTCACAGCTTTAAATCTTTGAAAATATTATATTCTCTCAATGAGTATTGCTATTCTGGAACCAAAATGCAGCACAGTTCTGTGTTAAAAAATGCGAAGTAATACGAAGATTATGAAAACATGCTGCTCATAATTTAGTTATATGTTAGCAACTATTCATTTCAAGAACACACACACACACACTTAATCAGTATTAAAAAAGCGAAAATAAATAAATTCTTCATTTATGTTCTCGTAACCCCACACGTATTCTCCTTTCATCAGCTATAAATGATACTTAAAAGATTAAGTTATCCCATCGAAAAATCAGTAGTTATCTATGTGTAAAAAAGTTCCACATGTTAACCAAATCTCAAAATATCTCCTGTCTGCGTGCTATCGTTTGCCAAATACTCGTTTAGATATCTGGAACTGTTTATGATATCTCAATAAACCCCCACCTTCGATTCTTTAAGCAATCGAGTTCTCATGTATAAAACATGAAATTATATACATGATGATGAGGTCCCACACTCCGAGGGGCGTAGGGGACGATGCGGAAGATCCGCACCGCCGACTAGGCAAGGTCCTAGCGGAGGTGGTTTGCCATTGCCTTCCTCCGACCGTAATGGGGATGAATGATGATGATAAAGACGACACAACACTCAGTCATCTCCAGGCAGGGAATATCCCTGACCCCGTGCGCGGGAAGTGAGAACGCTACCGCAACACCACGAGCTGCGGACGAAATTATATACATACAAGGATATAATTTTGCAGGTACGTTCACAGTATATGTGGACACTGTCAATAAAATGTGTTGCAAATAGAGTTAGTAGTAAAGCGGACGAAGATGGCTTTCTTGCAAGGTATGTGATAATAGACGGAACGTGAGTTCATCACTTTGATCCTGAGACAAAACAACAGTCATAACAATGGTAACATCTTTCATCCCCTACCCCAAAAAAGTTCTGGGTGAAAAAATCAGCTGGCAAGGTGATGGCATCGGTCTTTTGGAAGGCATAAGGGGTAATTATGGTGAATTATTTGCAAAATGGCGTAACTATCAATGCATCATACTACTGCACCCTCCTGCACCTGTTGAGAGAAGATGTAAAGAACAAAAGGCGCGGAAAATTGGCGTGCAGAGTGCTCTCGCAACACTGGAAACTCTGCGTGACTGCGAGTTCGAATTGTTACGTTATCCGCCATATTCTCCAAATTTGGTTCCATCGGACTTTTTTCTTTTCCCAAACCTAAAAAAAGACCTCAAACTACAAAGATTTGACAATGATGATGCAGTGATTGATGCTGTGAAAGCTTGTTGGGCTCGAAATTGAAGACCTTTTGTTTGAATGGTTTGCAGAAGATATCTGAGCGTGCCCGCAAGTGTATTAGTGTGCGCGGTATTATATTGAAAAATAAATTGGTATTATAAATTTTCTGCCATTCCTTATTTCTTAGGCAAGAAACTTTTCGACCCCCGCATATTATTTCCAGCGCTTTAAAAGTACAGTACAGTATTAAGCACATAATCCTAAACATTATTTTTACTCCATTTCGAAACTGCCAATGACTAATTTTACCCCTAAAATCTTTACACCGCTGACGTCATACTGTGCAACATGTGCTGTATGGTTGAATCATCCCTGCCAGTGCACGGACAGCAATTTCAGCAACATGTCTAAAACACCATACAGGACATAATTGCATATTACTTACCTGTCAGTGTCTTCACAACGAATTTAACCTGCGGCATTTTAGTCACATTATAAAGTGTATAAATAAATCAAGGAACACTGCAGGCTAAATGAATTTTTGCGATATCTTCTGTATTTCTCTCCGTTTTCTGTTACAGCTCATTAGTCAAGTTTCTACGTCAGATAACTTAGTGCACTTTGCAGTAACTGTGTAACTTTTTGCAATCTGTTACAGGTGCATTTCTGATACCGTACTTCGTAATGCTGGCAATAGAGGGCATCCCCATTTTCTACCTGGAGCTTGCCATCGGACAGAGACTGAGGAAAGGAGCCATTGGCGTCTGGAACCAAGTGTCTCCATACCTGGGAGGCATTGGTATTAGCAGCGCCGTAGTGTCCTTCAATGTTGCACTCTACTACAACACTATCATCGCTTGGTGCCTCTTTTATTTCGTCCAGGTAATTGATAACTAATTAATACCTCTTAATGAGTTAGCTTCTACAGTTTAGTTACCATCATTAGTGTTTCTCCAGAATAATTACTTGTACAGGTGCAGAATACCTTCAGCGCACTGTAGTGTAAAGTCTGTGTTTATTTTTAGGAAGTAAGTTTTCAATTCAGAAAACAGTCGTCTACTTAGTTGCACTAGCACCCATGTTGGCTAAAAAACGTCAGATATATACCTTTAAGCAGCCCCAGAGAGATCAAATGGCTCTAAGCACTATGGGACTTAACATCTCAGGTCATCAGTCCCCTAGACTTAGAACAACTTCAACCTAACTAACCTATGGACATCACACATATCCATGCCCGAGGCAGGAGTTAACCTGCGACCGTAGCAGCAGCGCTGTTCGGGACTGAAGCGCCTAGAACCGCTCGGCCACAGCAGCCGGCTCCCCCTCCCCCTTGTGCGATATAGCACTGGCAACATAGGTCCGAATGTCAACTGCAATTGAATATTCATTTAGAGCACCACCACACACACGGGGAAACTAAAAGGATTACGGTAGAACAGGCGTTTGGCATAAATCGGCCGATTACATACGGCGTGAAAGTAAACATTAGCTACGATACAGTTCAACCTAGACATTCTCATTCATTGGCTTTGCCAACTCACAGCCAAATTATCGCCTTTCGACTTAACCTAGAAACGTACAATGCTGTACGTCAGTTTGTCACCACAACCAAATCGACCAGTTACAGCCGAACACTAGTCGTACAGGACTCATTTTAATTTGCCTGTGTCATGAAGTTCTGCTATGTAAATTGAATTGCTATGTTCAGGAGACTGTGGTAATTAGAAAAACAGGGTTTATCATTTACTAAAATTATTAGGAGCCCTCTTTTTGGGAACTGGTAAGTTATATTACAGAATACAATACATTTTGTATTGACGCAAAATGTGTTGTGTAACGTACATATTTCTGTGTAAGTCTGCAGGTTTTCATGGCCGTCGTCACTAAAGTTAAAATCTTCTGGGTTGTTATGCCACGTCTTATTTCCTTCTAAAATAATCGACGTTTCGACCCCTCTGCTGGGATCTTCTTCAGGATGTTTCGGTGTCTACTATTGCTAGAACTCGAAACGTCGACACTAGCAGTAGTATACACCGATGCATCATGAAGAAAGTCCCAACAAAGGACTCGAAACGTCGATTATTTTAGAAGGAAATATGATGCGGTCTAACAATCCAGAAGATTTTAACTTTACTTCACATCTTTCTAGTCTGTATTTTCCAAATATGTATTTAAGTCCTCAAATCCTGTTCCATTTTTTTTTATTTTTTGTACTATAGTCCTGTATTTCACTTACGTGTATTAACGCTATGGCTTTGTCATCTCGATGTTTCTTCCAAAATATTATCAACAGCAAAGCTACAGCAGCTCACATTGTCAATTGAAATGAAATGTGTGACGAGAGCCTCCCGTCGGGTAGACCGTTCGTCTGGTGCAGGTCTTTCGATTTGACGCCAGTTCGGCGACTTGTGCGTCGATGGGGATGAAATGATGATGATGAGGACAACACAACATCCAGTCCCTGAGCGTAGAAAATCTCCGACCCAGCCGGGAATCGAACACGGGCCCTTTGAATTGACAGTCTGTAGCGCTGACCACTTTTTTTTTTTTTTTTTTTTTTTTTAAATCCCATGTTGTTCGTTTTCGTTCATTTCATCTGCTCGGTGCGGACGTCGCAAGACACCTGTTTCAGTTCGTTATTGATCCATTAACTTAGTTTTTTTTTTATTACAGAGGGCAGCTAACCCTCTGACCGAACACGCTGAGTTACCGTGCCGGCACCACTCAGCTACCGAGGAAGACATAGATTATATAAAACGGCAAGAGACTTATATACAGTATTTCACAGTGTCGTCACAGCATAGTTTATTGAACAGAGACTTAGCATTGCTATCAAGTGCAGCACTGAAGTTAATGATACTGGTGGTTAACCCTCATTTTCCTGTATAAATAAATAGAGCTGCACCACTTTTCGCAACCAAGCAAAATCCTCTTGTATCTATCTCTCAAAGCCTTATGCCAAGTTCGTTTCAAATTTGATTCCAGTTAGATACTGCTAATTGTTAAGATATCTATGAAACCAGTGTACAAAATCCACAGTACTTTGGAAAGGATCTGTTTGTACTAAAGTCCGATTAAAATTACTTGATAGTTGACACTTAAAGCGTTGTAACTGTGTTTCTCCAATTGGAATGCTCAACGTCGTGCCCTCAGAATTCGCCGTTGCCAAACTGCTGCAGCAATTAATTACTTCACTTCCAACTTCTTGTCCGGCTCTCTTTCTTGATGTATTTGGATCCCGAATCCTCGGTCTGCCCTTTTATTTCATGTTTCATCACACGTGATAATCACACACACACACACACACACACACACACACACACAGAGAGAGAGAGAGAGAGAGAGAGAGAGACGCTATAAAAATACAAACGTTTACATGCGGCAAATCTTCCGAAAGACTGAAACCGAATTTTGGAAACCGTTTTTCGCTGTCGTGTTTACATGTTGGTCCGAAGCGGATTTGCTAACCCAGTTAAATGTAGCGTCTGAGAAACAGCTGATACAGTTTATGATTTAGTCAGCACTACCGCTCTCTTTAGTCGGACGAGTTGTAAACAGCTTCAGTCAAATACTTCTACTTACCCTTCACTCTGCTCCGTCCATATTAGCCGAAAATTTTTAAAAACAACACGATACCTGATACTCTAATCACGTTTCAGAACCGGTTGCGTTTACACGGGAGAAAACATAGAGTGCGGAATTGGAAACCTCCAATCAGAAGCGAATTTCCAGAATCGATTTGTGTTTACATGACCATCCAGGAGCGGTAATGGGAAATCGGTTTACGAAATCTGGTTTAGGGAGTCCCATGTAAACGGAATGATACAGCTCTAATCACAGTCTTAAAAAACACTGCTGGATCCTTCTGCATAAGACGCAGTTCAGCGTGACACGTACAGTTATTATAATCACAGATATCGGCTTACATTAAATAAGATTCGCCCGACACTACGTGAAGTCTGCAATTAACCGGTGCGCTTTCACTACCACAGTCTGGGTGCAAGTATGCAGTGAAGTGTCGTAGCGCAATGGATAACGTAGAAACGTGAGCTCTGGTAGGTCCTAGGTTCGAATCTCGGCAAATTCCGTGGAATATTTATTTTTCTAAGTGTAATCAAAAGACTTCTGTATTATTTTCATTCAGTTAATTGGTTTAAATGTATTTTTTTCTAATGCTTCGCTGCAACATTTTCACCATCTTATTGGCTTTTTTATTTGATCTTAGTTTTTTCTTCCTGTCACTCTTTTTTCGTTTGAAATCTGCTTGTGTCGCCTGTAATCTGCAACAAAGTCGAACCAGGATGCTTATTGCTTGGTAATGCCGCAGCCTGTTTAATCCGTGTGATGGTAGTTTCAGGTAACCGCTGAAACTAAAATTTTTCTGTCTTGAGTTTGTTCATAGAGTTTAGCCTTAAATGTTATGAACAAAGTAATCATGATTTTAGTTTTGCCACAGATAGCTGAATGACGTTTTCTCAGACACACTGCACATCACGAGGTTGCCGTTAGGTTAGGAGATGAGTTTAAATTCAGGCCTACAAAACGTGTTGTCTGCCACAGTTCAGTCACCGATCACTTAAAAATCAGCTGCCGACAGAGCTTCTCACGTTGTCATCACACATCGCGTCGGACGCTTCCAACACTGCTGCGCGTTATTAAGTAATTTTAATCGGACTGTAGTGACGTAATCATATTCAAAAACTGCAGAGCACCTGCGACCAAACCTTGCATCACAGCGTAGTCACGTGTTTTTTGAACTCTGGTATGTTGGCGACTAAAGTTCAGTAGTGCTCCCAATGCTCACTCCATAAAAATCCCTGTGCTATCATATATTACTTGTGCACGCACGTGTATGGACAATCGCGAGACTTACCGACCGATTGCTGCTATTTGTCACTCGTGTGGGGGCCCTTCAGCAATTTCCTTTATTTCCTCTCCAGTGATAAATGGACATCCACCTTTCTCCGCAAAGCAGGATAAGGCAGTATCATTCAACTGCATTCAAGATATGGAAAATCCAAGGAAAGAGGGGGGGGAAGGGGGGCGGGGGGGGGGGGGGGGGGTGAAGTAGCACTGAACTGTAGAGTGAATTATTTACTTCAGTGTGCCATGCTTCTCCACTGCACTCTTCCAGTGCTCAACTGGTTAATGCAACTAGTAAATGTGAAGTGCTAACCTCTTCATCTCAGAGTAGCACTTGCAACCTATGTCCTCAATTACTTGCTGGATGTATTCCAATCTCTGTCTTCCTCTACAATTTTTGCCCTCTACAGCTCCCTCTAGTACCACAGAAGTCATACCCTCATGTCATAACAGATGTCCTATCGTCCTGTCACTTCTACTTATCAGTGTTTTCCACCTACTCTTTTCCTCTCTGATTCTGCACATAACCTCCTCATTCCTTACCTTATCAGTCCACCTGAGAATTATAGATTTTCCAAAGACTGTTTTTGAGACAACATTGTCTACCTTACCAGTCCACCTAATTTTCAACATTCATCTCTAGCACCACATCTCAAGTGCTTCAACTCTCTTCTGTTCCAGTTTTCCCACAGTCCATGTTTCACTACCAAACAATGCTGTCCTCCAGACGTACATTCTCAGAAATTTCTTCCTCAAATTAAGGCCGATTTTGATATTAGCAGACTTCTCTTGGTGAGGAATGCCTTTTTTTGCCAGAGCTAGTCTGCTTTTGATGTCCTCCTTGCTCCATTCGTCATTGGTTATTTTACTGCCTAGTTAGCAGAATTCCTTAACTTCATCTGCGTCATGACCATCAATACTGATGTTAAATTTCTCGCTGTTCTCATTTCTATTACTTCTCATTACCTTCGTCTTTTTTCAATTTATTCTCAGTCCATACTGTATATTGATTAGACTATTCATTCCGTTCAGCAGATCATATAATTCTTCTTCACTTTCACTCAGGATAGCAATGTCATCAGCAAATCGTATCATTGATATCCTTTCACCTTGTATTTTAATTCCACTCCTGAACCTTTCTTTTATTTCCATCATTGCTTCCTTGATATTCAGATTGAAGAGCAGGGACGAAAGGCTACAGCCTTGTCTTACACCCTTCTTAATACAAGCACTTCATTCTTGGTCATCCACTCTTATTATTACCTCTTGGCTGCTGTACATATTGTATATGATTCATCTCTCCCTACGGCTTACACCTACTTTTTTCAGAATTTCAAATATCCTGCACCATTTTACATTGTCAAATGCCTTTTCCAGGTCGACAAATCCTATGAACGTGTCTTGATTTTTCTTTAATATTGCTTCCATTATTAACCGCAACATCAGAATTGCCTCTCTTGTGCTTTTACTTTTCCTAAAGCCAAACTGATCGTCATCGAGCACACCCTCAATTTTCTTCTGTATATTATTCCTGTAAGCAACTTGGATATACGAGCTGTTAAGCTTTATTGTGCGATAATACTCACACTTGTCAGCTCTTGCTGTCTTAGGAATTGTGTGGATGATGCTTTTCTGAAAGTCAGGCAGTATGTCGCCAGACTCATACATTCTACACACCAACGTGAATAGTCATTTTGTTGCCATTTCCCCCGATGATTTTAGAATTCTGGTGGAATGTTATCTATCCCTTCTGCCTTATTTGACCTTAAGTCCTCCAAAGCTCTTTTAAATTCTGATTCTAATACTGGATCCCCTATCTCTTCTAAATTGACTCCTGTTTCTTCTTCTACCATACCAGACAAATCTTCCCCCTCATAGAGACTTTCAGGGCATTCTTTCCACTTATCCACTTTCTCCTCTGCATTTAACAGTGGAAATCCCATTGCACTCTTAATGTTACCACCCTTGCTTTTAATGTCACTGAAGATTGTTTCAACTTTCCTGCGCACTGAGTCTGTCCTTCAGACAATCTTTCTTTTTTTTTTTTTTTTTTTTTCGATGTCTTCACGTTTTTCCTGCAGCCATCTCATCTTAACTTTCCTATTTATTTCATTCCTCAGCGACTTGTATTTCTGTATTCCTGAGTTTCCTGGAACATTTTTGTACTTCCTCCTTTCATCAATCAACAGAAGTATTTCTTCTGTTACCCATGGTTTCTTGGCAGTTACCTTCTTTTTACCTATGTTTTCCTTCCCAACTTCTGTGATGGCCCTTTTTAGAGATGTCCATTCTTCTTCAACTGTCCTACCTACTGAGCTATTCCTTATTCCTGTATCTATAGCCTTAGAGAACTTCAACCGTATCTCATCATTCCTTAGTACCTCCATGTCCCACTTCTTTGCTTATTGATTCTTTCTGACTAATGCCTTAAACTTCAGCTTACTCTTCATCACTACTATTTTGTGATCTGAGTCTATATCTGCTCCTGGGTATGCCTTACAATCCAATATCTGGTTTTGGAATCTCTGTCGGACCATGATGTAATCTAACTGAAATCTTCGCATATCACCTGGCCTTTTCCAAGTATACTTCCTCCTCCTGTGATTCTTGAACAGGGTATTTGCTATTACTAGCTGACACATATTACAGAACTCAATTAGTCTTTCTCCTCTCTCATTCTCCTGCAACCTTTTCTTCTACTCCTTCCCCTACAACTGCTTTCCAGTCCCCCATGACTATTAGATTTTCATCCCCCTTTACATACTGTATTACCCTTTCTATATTCTCATACACTTTCTCTATTTCTTCTCTCTCTCTCTCTTCATCTTCAACTTGCGATGTCAGCATGTATACCTGAACTATGGTTGTCAGTGTTGGTTTGCAGCAGATTCTGATAGGAATGACCCTGTCACTGAACTGTTCACAGAAACACACTCCCTGCCCTACCTTCTTATTCATTATGAATCCTACTACTGTTACACCATTTTCTGCTGCTGTTGATATTACCCTATACTCATCTGACAAGAAATCCTTGTCTTCTTTCCACTTCACTGACCCCTACTATATCTAGACTGGGCCTTTGCATTTCCCTTTTCAGATTTTCTAGTTTCCAGTTGTTTAGAAAGAATAAAATATTATCTCTTGCACATGTAGGACTTTCAGGATGCGCAGTTTTGTATTCTGATGACAGAGCCTACAATGTATCACAGCTATGCTTACAACCTGCAGTACAATGATGAATAAATGTGGTATTTACAAAAAAAGAATGAAGTATTTACAACATTGGGGTTTTTCTTTTGTTTCAGCCAGAACTTAGTTGAGAACTTTTTACATATTTTGAACTTCTTTGTACTGTATGAATTCCACTAGGATAATTTTCAATCAGAAGAGGGCACTATGGTGTCAGAATAGCAGCAGTTTCAGCAGTGTTATAGTGGTCATTGTTTTATGACCATGTGGCCCACTATAGCTATGAAATTCTTTCTCTTAAAAATCTGTTTTCTGGTGATTTAATTGTGGTATGAAGACAAAAACAAACAGGAAATTACCATGCATTTGTATGGAAAACACCACAATGATCAGCAACTTTTAAAATATCATAGAACTAATTTGACTGTCACCCAGCATGTCATTCAGGGTGTATGACCAATGCAAAAAGAAGGCATTCCACTATAAAGCCCACAATATTCATAATATGCCATTATGAATGCAGATAAACTAAAATTATGTAGATGTAAGAATTGAGGTAGTGTAGCAAGATAGAAAGAGTAGTATTAGGTAACAAAGAACTGCAGTAGAATATTGAAACAGAATTACATGGAAGGGAATGAAATGAAATAAATTTAAAAGAAATGGCAAGTGGTGGAAGACAATAATCAGGATATCTTGTTATGAAGTAATTACTCACAAAGGAAGTAGGCTTCTATTAAAATATGGGAAAGGAGAAAGTATTCAGAACAATTGCCTTAATCCTGAGCAACATATACCTCCAAAAAAGTCAATATCAGTTATAAACTGGGAACTCATACAGAAAGCATTTACTTTTCAGCTCACATGACACTCTTCCATATGTCTGAAAATAGGTAGTGTGAACCCAGGTACGTGCATGGAATTTAAAACATGCTGGAGTGACACTGAAATTAAAATGTTGTTGTTCGGTGTTGTATATTTATTGATATTTCTAATCATTTGTTATACAATAATATGTTGGATCAAACTATTCTTGCAATGTTCCTGCTACATTTTTAGTGATACCCTATTTCAGATATTAATTTCTGGCTGTTACCACCATCTACTTGTAAGACTACAAAATAAACAGTGAAGTATTGAGATGTGGTTGTTTGGTCAAATTTACAGGAAAATTAAAAGAATTTGTGTCAATATACAGACATTTAACACATGATATTTTCAGGTTTCTAACATGAATGAAATATGGAAAAGATGTGGAGGAACCAAGTTCAATTCCTGGTACTGCCAGGAATCTTTCATTAGTGGGGTGATTGGAATGGGGACATTGATGCCAATTGTGGATTTAAGTGAATGAGAAGCAGCAGCTCCATGGTCACAGATGCTGATAACAACTGATAGAGCAGAGTGCTGACCACATGCCCCTCCATATTGCAACTTAATGATACCA
Organism: Schistocerca americana; assembly: GCF_021461395.2. Taxonomy (NCBI): domain Eukaryota; kingdom Metazoa; phylum Arthropoda; class Insecta; order Orthoptera; family Acrididae; genus Schistocerca; species Schistocerca americana. Next base: position 163,471,090 of record NC_060121.1, on the reverse strand, counting down.
GTTGCAGAGGATGACACAGCAACCTGTCAGCATTGAATGATACATGGGAAAAAGAAAAGAAGTTGCACCTTCTGCTTATGTCAGTGGCTTACTTAGGTCGTATATGGTATCAGTTAACTTTCCTTTTAGTGTGGTAGTCCTTTTGAGATAAACAGAAGTAAAATAAAATCTTCATTTCTTACTAGTCCTTCATCAGCAATTACCTTGCAAGACCTATGTCACTAAAATGATCAGTTAGTTACTTACATGCTCCATAGATTATTTGAATGATTCTTTTGTCACAATGATGTGGAACAAGTCAGTTTGCAGTATATGTAGGCACAATTAGTGTTAACATTAATGAACACATTATTTTTTGTCCTATTCATGCAACTGCACTTAAAAACATAGTTTTTCCCTTATAAGCTACCAGTTTTTGAATAGAAGTTCATCTGTTTATTAGAAGGAGTTGCCCAGGAGAAACGATTTTAGTTTAGCTTTAAAATTTGCTTTTCTACCTATTCGACATTTTATGCTATTGGGAAAGTGATCAAAGATTTTTGTTGCTGCATATTGAACTCCATTCACAGCCACTCACGGCTTTAATATGGGTAATAAAGGTCATTTTTTCCTGTCTACTGTTGTTGGTATAGACCTCATTGTTCTTCTTATATTGTAATTCAAGATTCAAGATTCAAGATTGGATTATTTGTAGATAATGGATTATTTGTAGCAAATTTCGTTAGTGAATATATGTGTGGTTGAAATGCCTAGCTCCTTGAAGAGGTACCTACATGATGTCCATGAGTGAACATCACATATTATTCCTACTTCTCATTTTTGTGCAATCAATATTTTCTTTCTAAGTGATGAGATAGACCAGAATATTATTGCATAAGACAGTATTGAGTGGCAACGCGCAGAATATGTAAGGAGGTTTGTTCATTTGTTTCCAAGATTAGCTATTACACGAAAATCAAAAGTAGCTGAACTTAATTGTTTGAGAAGCCTAGTAATGTGTTTCTTACACTTCAGTGCTTCTTCAGTATGTACTGCCCAACATTTGGAACAATCTACTCTGTTTACTGTCTCCTACTGATGTGCCACTTCAGTTATACATATGACAGTATTAGCTATACAGAAATGAATATAGTATGGTTTTATTTACTTACTTATTATTTTTTTCTTTCTAAGTTTAGAGAGAGTTCATTTTCTGAGAAACCCTTAATAATTATCTGGAAAACATAATTTACAATCTCTTCCGTAGTTTTTCCTCTAATGGGATTTATTGTAGCAGAAGTATCATCTGCAAAAAGAACCAGTTCTGCTTGTGCATGTTACATGGAAGTAGTTAACCCAAATTGAACCTAGTTGGACTCTCCCTTCCAATATTGTTTGAATTATATGAATAAGTTGTGGCTGTTCTTTCAAGAATGTCTGAAAGAATGGGCACTATGCATTCATATAACATTCACCTCAATGAGGACTGAATCCACAACCTTCAGTGCGGATGCTCATTTACTTTCAACCTCCAGCAGGAGTGAAAATTTAGTGTGCATGGAGGATATGGACGGGGACTCCAAGTAGGTGGCACTAGGTGGGAATGTGTATGTCTGATGGGGAGAGTGCCGAGATAGTCTGTGCATTTGCAATAAACATTGTGTGTGGGTGGCGCAGTGGTTAATGCAACTGCCTAATAAGCAGGAGATCCCAGGTTCGGGTCCCGGTCTGACACACATTTTTACCCATCGCTGCTGATTCACCACAAAGCCCCAATTGCAGCTGATATCATTAGTTCCGTCTCATTACTTACCTTTCCCTCCCATCCACCTTCAATTTACATGAAAGTGTTTGAATTATTCAGCATAACATTTTATTTGTTAAGTATAATTCAAACCAGCTGTATGTAAAGCAATAAACTCCATAAAACTTTAGTTTTTCTAAGAGAGTAACGTGACTTCACAATCAAATGCCTTGGAATGATCACAAAAAATACCAACTGGTAATATTTTATTATTTAACACTTGTACTATTTGATGAATGAATGTATAAATACTATTCTCAGTTGAGCACCTCTTCTGATACCCAAACTGTTATACTAAGTAAATTGTTTGTTCCTACATGTGAGACTACTCTTGAGTACATTAATTTTTTTTAAATATTGTGGAAAAAGATGTTTAAGTCATTCTTGTCATCTTTCTTATGAAGAGGCTTAACAGCTGCATATTTTAACCAGTCTGGAAAAATTTCTATGCCACTGATGCATTACATACATCACTCAGGTCACAGCTTATTAAGCTGTAGCATCTTGACAGAACACTGTTTGAAATTTCATCAACATGACATGAGCTTTTTTTTATATATAAGTCTATTAATTTGACTGAAGGATTTAGGTGCTAATTCTACTTGCTTAGTTTTGTGGAATGATATTCTTAATATGTTTATTGCTTCTTCAACTGAACCACATAATGCTATTTTTACTGCCACATTTAGAAAGCAATTGTTAAAAGTACTGGTAACTTATGAATTATCAGTCCCTACATTACCATTTAGTTTAATTGTTATGGTATCTTGTACACTGTTAGACTGTCCTGTCTCCCATCTGATAATCTCCCATATAGTTTTAATCTTATTATCAGCATTATTAATTTCTCTCAGGACATACATACTGCTTGACATTTGTTTGAACCAGTTCTACAAAAGAAGTACATGAATTCAGTTAGGATACAGAATTTGTGTGTCCTAAAATTTTGTACAATGATACACAGTGTAAACTGTATTAGGTTGCCTTAGCACGAAGTAGCATTCGTACAGACAGACTTACATTTGCAAATGGTTTCTTTCAATTTCAGAGTTTCCAGTCAGAGCTGCCATGGGCAACGTGTCCTAATAGATACCATGAGAATGGTTCATATACTGTGGAACCTGAGTGTGTTGTAAGTACTTGCTAAAGGCTTTAAACAGCTTCATACCTAATTCCAGTGACACACTGAAAAAAATAAAAAGTTCATTGTCATAATATTACTGTTAATGTGTGAGGTAGTAGTTCAGTGCTAGTAAAAGAGCTAATTATAATGGTAGTATAAGGATTGCTATTAAAGTTTTATGTTGTCTGTATGATGGCCTGTTTTTCACACTTTTAAGAAAGACACACAGTAGCAGCATTGATCCTAATCAGTTTTTGCAAGCTTTGTAAAAATGGCTGTAGGGGAGGTAGAATTTTCCGGAGTCATGTTGAATCTCCTATCAGGTAACAACTTTTTCATTTGAGAAAAATGGGCTTTCAACACCTGCAGAGGTATCTGGAGCAAATCTAAAACAATGGACTATTCTAGAGTTCATTTCTATTGCAATGGAATTGACACTTTGTAGAATTTTTGACATGTTTCTAAGTTTGTGAGGACCATGAATTTTTGAAAACACTATTTTACACTTTTCTCTAACTAATGAGCCCCATTTTCCTGGTATACGCTCCAACTTTTGCAATACACCATATACAATTTTCACTGGAAGTTGACTCATTTCCCACTTCCAGAGATTTGAGAAGTTTCTTTGCTGCTGCAGTTCAAGGTGCTTCATTCTCCAGAGTGATGACCATCTTAGTTATACACAGGAAATTTGGTGAAGTGTAGTAAACTGTTGCTGAAATCCACGTTCCTCCGCTTATTATGATAGGCTGAGGGGCAGACAAGTATCTCGTGCAATATCCTTAAATGTCAAAATCCTTCATGGGGCTTTCACAAACATCTTCTTAACACTATCAGTTCCCATCAGATCACTGCAGTTAATCACTGTCAGGCATGGCCAGTACATGGATGAGTATGTCATGTGCTGTTGACAATTTTCCCTCTGCTTTTATGGCAAAGAGGACAGAAGGGGTAGTAAAGTCCCTGATCACTAGTCTCTGTGCCAGTGCCCAGAATTCAAATCAAAACCTCTCCACAGTGTCACATGAAGTGAGGGCATGCAACACTGTTGTCAGTGATTTGTCCATCAGATGGTGACATTCTGCTCATTGGCTGCCTTGTTGCTTTTCAAGAGCAGGCCATGTGCTGGCACTGGGTTTCACCCCTCCTTTCTCTCATCATTTCCAGCACAAACACGACATTATACTATACACACACCACTACAGTCGTCTACACTTAACAGATACAATTACCCAGACACCTCTCATACTTTGTGAAGGAAAGGTGCCTGTGAGCATGAAGGATTGGAAAACAAGTACAGTTAGGCAGATGGGTCTACCCTTCAGGGTCTCCCAGTCATTCATGCCATATGATTTTGCTTTATTTCTTAATACTGGCAATCAGTTTGTCAACATCCAGAAACAAGATATGTACCAGGCGTACCAGTATGAAATGAGCGTTAAGATACAAATGTGTTGATAGGGAACATTTGTTGTGAATTTTTTTTTTTGGTTGGTATGACATCTGTCAAAGATATTTAGTATACATCAGGTCATGGAACAAACAACATCATATGTTTTCATTGTGTTAACTATGTCGAATTTTTTATCAGAAAGTGATGATTTGTGGAAAGCATTAACTTTTTGTTTTCATTTGAAAAAAAGTGCTGCAGAGTTGCATCGAATGCTTGGCAAGGCATATGGTGATCATGTTCCATCAGAAGCAACATGCAAAAGATGGTTTGAATGGTTCAGAAATAATGATTTTGATGTAATAAATGAAGAACGTGGAAGACCACCAAAAAAGTTTGAAGACGCTGAATTGCAAGCAATATTGGATGAAGATGATACTTTGAGTCAGAAGCAAATGGCAACAATGCTAAATGTTGCGCTACAAACTATTTCTGACCGTTTGAAAGCTATGGGAAAGATCCAAAAGTGTGGAAAATGGGTGCCACATGAATTGAATGAAAGACAGATGGAAAACCGAAAAAGTATTTGTCAAATTTTGCTTCAAAGACATGAAAGAAAATCAATTTTGCATCAAATTGTTACTGGCGATGAAAAATGGATTTATTTTAAGAATCTTAAATGGGAAAAATCATGGGTTAATCCAATAAAACCATCAACATCGACTGCAAAACCAGATCAATTCAGCAAGAAGACAATGCTCTGTGTTTGGTGGGATCAGAAAGGTGTGGTGTATCATGAGCTTCTAAAATCCAGTGAAATTGTGAATACTAATCACTACAGATAACAAATGATCAATTTGAACTATGCATTGATCGAGAAAAGGCCAGAATGGGCCAGAAGACATGCCAAAGTAATTTTTTTACACGACAATGCACCTGCACACAAAGCAAAACTGGTTCAGGATACAATCAAAACACTTGGCTGGGAGCTGCTACCCCAACTGCCATATTCACCAGACTTGGCCCCTTCCGACTACCATTTGTTTTCATCAATGGGACATGCACTGGCTGAGGAACACTTCAATTCCTACAAAGAAGTCAAAAATTTGGTGTCTGATTGGTTTGCTTCAAAAGACGAACATTTCTATTGGCGTCATGTCCACAAATTGCCAGAAAGGTGGTCAAAATGTATAGAAAGCAATGGTCAGTAATTTGAATAAAATGTTTTTACTTTTCAATTCAAAATTAGTGTTTCATTTTCACAAAAAAATGCTCATTTCATACCGGTACACCTCGTGTTATTTCTGGCATCCTGTGAAAACCATGTGCTTTGTGATTGATGAGAAGCATGTTTGGAAATACCACATGCTTGGGAATATCACTTTTAAACTTGTCCCACACAAACTGCAAAGGTTGCGGATTGCAGGTACACATCAGGTCAAGTAGAATAATACAGACCATTCTCCCCAGGAACGGCATTGTCTTTAGTATTACAGTAGAAATCATTTGTTGTGAAGAACTGGAGAAAAAGTTTAACTTGTTAGGGATACCACTGGAGTTACCATTAACAGCACTGGCATTCTACTGCTGGGGCATAGAATGTTAGATCCCTTAACCAGGAAAGAAAAGGAAATGGGTACACTGAAGTTAGATGTAGTGGGAAGTAGTGAAGCACAGTGGAAAGAACAGGACTTCTGGTCAGGTGAGTACAGGGTCACAGAGACTGGAACTTCAGCAAGAATACCTTTCTAAATGGCAACACAAAACTGTTGTGTTTCAGTAATAAAGATGTAAATTGTACATATCAAAGTTCAAATTGAAGATAGATTTGACACATTTAGAATGGCATTCTGCCAATGTTCCAGTCTTTGTGACCCTGTACTCACCTGACCAGAAGTCCTGTTCTTCTTTCCACTCTGCTTCACTAATTCCCACTACATCTAACTTCAACATACCCATTTCCCTTTTTAAATTCTCTAATCTCCTTACCTGACTAAGGGATCTAACATTCCATGCTCCAGCTGTAGAATGCCAGTGTTGTTAATGATAATTCTAGTGGTACCCATAACGAGTTAATTTTTTCTCCAGTTCTTCACAACAAATGGTTTCTATTGTAATACTAGGGACAATGCTCTTCCTAATGACAATGGTGTGTATTATTCTACTTGACCCAATGTATACATGTGATTCTTAACATTTGCAGTTTGTGTGGAACATTTAACAGTCCCACACATTGTAATTGAATATCCCTTTTTGTGTGTGCACAATGGCACTTACTAACTGCTAACACTCAGTACTTAAGTGTTTGAATAGTGTGGTTACTTGTATCAACTGTTCATTGATGGTGACCAATGCATCTATTCTCTTTAGACCTATATCTGTCCTCTTCAGTGAATACGCGATGAATTTTTCCCACTTATTCATATTGTTCTTTAATATTTGCTAATTAGTTGCTATAGAGTCTGCTCTGTGATTCAGCTGAGACACTGATGCTTTCATTTGCCTATATTACTATCAGCTTCATTACATGAAAGGTTATATTCTGTTCTACTGATATTTAATTTGCTTAATTTTTCTCTGCACTGTTGGACAACCTTGTTTCCTACTCAGGCCATGCTATACGGTTTCTCGTCAAGGGTTCTTCAGGTTCACTTATGTCACAGTTTTACGTGTCACTATCACACTTTGACTTTTCTTGTTGTGTAATAATACAGCCTCAACTCCTTTGCATGTTCTTTCATCTGCTTATTCGTAGGCATCTTAATGTTCATGTTGGGTAAGTCTATTGAGTCACTTTTTAGGGTCGTCAGAACTGTGCATCAAGCTTTTTAGAGTGACCCATCCTTACAATCTCATCATACAAAAAAACCTTATCTCCTGTACTAAATATTCTTGGACTCTCCATCTTGTTATAGTGAGTCTTACTGATCTTTTGCCTCCTCTACCACTTCTCTTGCTACTCCACATACTACTTGCATTATAGTTTGCAACTGATATACATAGTCATTATAATTATATCCAACAGTATTTTCCTCTTTCTGTAGGACTCCTGGAATATTTACATCCCTCCCAAACATTAATTCAACCAGCTATGAACACTTCATTTTAAAAATTCAATCTCTGGTTGTTCAACAGTACTGACAGAATTCTGTACCTTAACACAATTTCTTCTACAAATTTCTGCACCACTGTCCTGGTGTCCCACCTCTACCATGAATTTTCTCAGGTCATCATGGAATATCAGGATGTGTCAATTGCCAGCTATTATATATAACAGACCCCCAATGCCCACATTACATTTATCAAATACTGTTTCCACTATATCTATAATTACTAGAAGCATCTTTGACGTGCTCTGCATGGACTTGTTCCTTTGGCATTTGTCACATTTCCTAATATATTCTTATACATCTCTTTCCATACCCTTCCACTGCTTATCATTCTTAATTCAGTGTAAGGTTCTCTGCATCCCTTCGTATGTTGGTTAGACCATCCATGAGAGAGCACCCTGCATTCCTACTGCAGGTAAAGGCAAGTGCACCATCCATTTGTGACTTATGTTTACCAGCTACAAATAGGAGCGACTTATTTATAGTTACCTGTGTAGGTGATAGTTCAGTTTTTTTAATTTTTTCTATGTTTGTGTGCTTACTAGGCACAGTCTTTTGTTTTAATAGCAGTATAGTGTAAGGTACCCTCACTTGTATGGCACTTGTATTAATCCTCATATCATACAGGCTTTTATTTATTTATTTTGTTTACACCAGGTCATTGTTGGTTAGACCATAAGTGAGAGAGCACCTTATGTTCCCACAGCAGATATAGGCAAGTACATCATTCATTTGTGAATTTTCAGTTACCTTTGTGGACACTAGTTTGGATTTTTTTAATTTCTTGCGTGTTAATGTGCTTACTAATCAAATTCTTCCATTCTCATAACTGTGCAGTGTAAAGTTTTGCTGTCTTTGGTATGGATAGGGACTGTGATTGCTGTGTGCAGATGTGGGCTAAGTTGGTGACTCATCATGCACAACTCCAGGTAGTGTTCGCTTCAGCCACACAGCTTATGGTAGTACTTTTGATAATATGCATAGATGTGGTGTGTGCACGTGTGTGTGTGTGTGTGTGTGTGTGTGTGTGTGTGTGTGTGTGTGTGTGTGTGTGCGTGTGTGCGTTTTAGTGTTTTATACACAGTTATATTCCATTTTTTACTCTCTATTAATTTGTAATATAATAATGTTTTTTATGTTACAGACGAGTACACCAACACAGTACTTCTGGTACAGAACAACACTTATGGTATCTCAGGATATCAACAGTCCTGAAGCTTTCAACTGGAAAATAGCCTTAGCCCTTGTTGTTGCCTGGTTACTTGTTTATATGTGCATGATCAAGGGAATAGCTTCTTCTGGGAAGGTATATAATTGCATTTATCTTGTAGATTGATACTGTCTTTGAAAGGAATCATATTGTTATAATAGAGGCTGTAACTGAGTCCTAATTTAGAAACAGAATTCACTGAAATTTCTAAAGCCATGTGCAGTCTATCATATGTGAATGAATGTGTCTGTTCTAATTTCTAAAATTTCATATACAACATCTGCTTTGCTGTCAAAAATTATCATAGCCAAATGTTTTCTCCATTCATCTTCTTCTATCATTGCCAGACCTTTTACTCCCCAACTATTTTCTGGACTTAGAGTTACTAAGATTTTAAGAACAGTCATTAAACTAGCTCACTTCATATAGTATTTTTATTGGTCCTTGAGCTCATACATTGTACAGAAAACACTTTATGATAGAAGACAAATCAGAACAGAGGACCCAAGTGAGGATGCTCCAGATAAAATGACTGAGACTGCAAACACATGATAGTACACTTTATTGCTTGGTAGCAACACATAAAACATTTGTGCATACTACAGCAGCTCAGAATGAACTGACTCCAAAGATAATCTTGTTGCACTGCTGCCACACTGACCACAGAGTTTTTCCTATGTTAGCTGATGTGATTATTGTTGGGTTGGTATGGAGCCCACCCCTTCCCCTTCCTTTACAGTGCAGAACACTGCAGGTGAGGGGGGGGGGATAGACAACACTGCTGCTGAGTTCCTCTTCATGCAGCCAAACTTTGCCATGACTGACTGCCTAAGCAGGGCATTTCTCTGTGCATCAAATGGATGGAGCTAGACATGTTTGCTACTTGTCAGCAGAGATGATTGCATGAGATGAGAAGGAAGTCATCATGCTTACTTGTAATTGGATCACTGATCAGCACTGAAGAGGGATGGAGCCTTGAGTGGTGGAGGTACAAAATAGTGGTTACAGCTGTATCCTACTCTGTTTGCAACTGCTAAGGCTGTGGTTGTTTCTTAGCAGCTGTGACCATGAGGATTTCATCCGCCCATGACCAAAAAGAGAAAGTGCCTGTGTTGACATCCTGCAGAAGCCTGTAATGGCAAAAGTATATTTCCAGATGTGTTCCTTCATTGTTTTGCCATTTCCCATGGTGTCCTTCTACTATGAGAAGGTCATAAAAGAGTCCAACCAAGATGTATTCAGGTTGAAATTGTTGTTTGTCTATTCACACTACTACTATGTTGTCGACCGGTTGATGTGAGTACTGTCTTCTATGTGGTCAGTACTATTTACTACCATGTCAGAGTTATCCTGTGGGATACATGCAGGCTTGAGTCTATTAATGGTAACATTTGTCCTTTCCCCCTTGAGCAGGATTCCAAATGTGTTATTGTCTCATCTAATCACTCTGTGTTGGCATGAGTATGATAGTTGCAATGCCAATGGACAATATCATCACTCGGCAAATTATATAGTTGCAGTCCTTTAGGGCTTGATGATGAATTAAGATTTTGTGTGAACTGTGTGATTGGGGGGAAGGGCTGGGGAGGTATCTTGAGACAAGCAATGTGCCACTTCACCTTATGGATGAGCAGAAGAAGTTATTTCTCTGTTTTCAGTGGGGATGGCCCTGTCATGTCCACCAGTAGAGTTAGTGGTTCTCCAAGACAGATTTCTGCTAGGAATAGTTGGAGGTCTTCTTTATAAGCCTTAAAACACCCATGGCAGTTCTTTTGTCCACTCCCCTCCATGATACACAAGAACTCTTTTTAGTGAGTGGTGCCATTACTCTGCTAGTCCGTTATTTAGAGGGTGGTAAGCTGTGGTTTGGAAACATTGAACACCACACAAGTGACAGCATTCAGTAAAAAGTGGTGATTCAGATTGTCTGCTTTGATCAGTCATAACTGAGACAGGACAGCCAAAATGAGAAATTCATAAACTGGCAAATGCTTTTGCTGTGATCTCTGCAGTGATGCCAGACACTTGTATAGACCAACCCTTGCATTACCCCAGTGATTGCTAAAAGGATATAATGGAAACCACCTGAGTCATGATGGGGTCCCAATGATATATAGGTGGATATGTTGGAAGTGGCCCTTAGGGATTGTGGTTGCACATACCATCCTATTTTAGGTTGTTGGCAGGCAGAACATGCTTGCATCCAAGTTTTACAGTCTTTTTGACATTAAGCCACACAAAGTGATCTCTCACAAGTTTTGTTGTCAGGTGAATCCCTGGTTGGTAGAGCCCATGCACTTTATCAAAGATGGATCTCCACATGCTGATAGGTAATAGTGGTCAAAGACATTTCTGTGAAACACTACACACTACTTGTTTAGAGGATCTGGGAACAGTGCATTATTCTTGACACAACCTGGTTGTGGTGTCTTGTAAGATTTTGCACTATTTCCTGTCCTTTTGTTGGGCATCTGTTGGTCTGTTATAGTCAGTATCTACTGAGAGTGCATTGATCCTAGAGAGAGTGTATGCAATGGAATTGTCTGTACCATGAAAGTGTCAAATGTCTGTTGTGATTTGTGCAATATTATCTAATGGCAAAAACGCAGGTGGGCAACAACCTTTTGTGAGATTGTGAATGGAATCTGCCAGACACTAAAGACTGGTGTACAGGGTCAAAGGCTTGCCCTGCACATTGTCTTTAAAGTGATATACTGCTTTGTGCACCACCAACAGTTCCATGTCATAAACTGATCATTTATGCTGAGTTCAGTCAACTTACTGGAAAAGAAGCATAGTGGTTGTTGTATTCCTGCTATTGACTGTTGGTGATCTAGTCCAGTCAAGCAGTTGGTCACATCTGAAGTGATGGACAGTTTTGCAGTGAGTAGTGAGTGTGCCTGAGTCATAGCCTGAGAAAGACAGTCTTTAATTTGTTCAGATGCCTCGTACATCTTCAGAGTCCATTGATTGTCTCTTTTGCCAACTGTGTGTTCACCTGCTAACACATTTATCAGTGCTGCTTGAATGGCAGCTGTGTAAGGTAGGTCTTTGCGATAAAAAATTATCCTACTAAAGAATTGGCATAATTCTTGAACGTTCCGTGGCCACAGTAGCTGACTAATGATCTCAGTCCTATGTACTGTAGGCCTTATGCCTTCACGGCTGATTGAATGATTAAGAAATATAACTACTGACTGTCACAGTTGACATTTACTATCATTGACTAAGATGTAATGCCAGGTTTGTGTACAAGTTTAAGATGCTTATTGTGTTCATGTTGAGAAGCAGAGATGATTAAAATATCACCTTGTCTATGAAACTTTTCCAAGCCTCTGTGCTGCATTTTTGGGTCCATATGGCATGTTAAGTAAAGGAATTCATAAATTCCAAAAGGGGTAATAATAGCCATCTTTGGAGTGTCCTTTTGGTTCATTGGAATCTACAGAAAAACCTTTTTACAGTCCAGCACATTGAACACAGAGGTGCCTGAAAAATTATGAGGGAAATCCTGAAAATACAGATTGGATAACTGTCCAGGATGATGTGGCTGTTGGGAAGCGGATAGTCACCACACAGTTTACATGTGCCATTCTTCTTAGGTACAGCACAAATAGGTGAGGCCCAAGGACTGTCAGGCTGTCTGAAGATACTGGCTTGTAATAACTACTCTGTAGGCAGTTTGATTGTGTGAAGTTTACTCAGAGCTAATCTATACATCTTATTTTGGACTGGAGGGCCCAACATGGTGTTGATTTTAACATTTATGAGCAGTTCCACTGCATATAGCACAATGTCCAAACTGCATACATGAATCTATTGGAGGTGGGGAGACACTCATATGATGTGCGTGGGTACCTGAAGACACTGGACTGACCTGCGTTGGTGCTGCTGTACACTGGGCAGACTGCTAGAATGGTGTATGTGTGATTGTTGCCAGTTGCACCTTGCCCACTGACTTGTTTGTGATGCTAATGTCAGAAAGATGAGCTACTCCAAGTGTGCATGCACAGCCATAAGCTCATGCATAGAGATGTGAATTATATCACATATAGATTGATTCTCTTCATTTAGGCAAACTGTTTATTGTTTGATGTTGAGGCAGCACTGAGCGAGTTTCAACACTGATGCCAGACAGTCTTGAAGTATTTGTTGATCCTGTTTGTAAGTGTTGGCAGAAGGAAGGGTTTACAAGCAGGAGTTCATGGATGGCGGCAGCATGAATAGCAGTGGATCACCAATTATCCCAGTTACAGCACCTCCGCTGCTGTGATGTAGAAGAGTTCTATGTGCCAAATCAGTGCTTGGATGAAAATGTCTTAGAAAGTCAGCACTTGATACTGGTTCCTTGATGGGCAATGAAAAGTTGCAGTGGGAATAAGTGTTCTAAACCCAGGTCCAAAATTCAAGATGTGGTTCTGTATATTGCAGTACATGAATAATTCACTACACAGATTTGGGAAGCAGGTAATGTTTTTTCTAACGGTGGTAGCTTACATGGCATGGTGCTCAGTTCAGACACAGTGTTGACAAGAACATATTGAAGATAATTATCCTTTATTGCTCCATCTCAGCTGCACATTTCTAATTAGATTATATATTTTAATACTGTACTCTGATATATTGTTCTGAGTAGACAAGTCTGGTTGCTGATGCAACTACTTAGGTCTGATGATGATTCTGGGTGTTGAAACATATAAAGTAATTAAAAATGTGCAGCTGAGATGGAACATTAAATGAGAATTATGTTAAATATCAGTACAGCTGCTGTTTTTTACATGATGATTTTGTCAGCTGTAGTGAAAAAAATATTGTTTGCAAGTATGAACCAGGATGTAGAGTTTATCACCCATGTGTGAGTATGGTGTGCAACTTGAGTGATTCATGTGTTGAGTAGGCAGCAACAATTGGTGCAACAATACAGAACATTCTTCCTATATGAGTGATCACAAGCTGTGTGATTTGTAGCCAAAATGTGCCTTAAACAAACAGATGGCCATGTTTCTTATCTGAGTATGGAGTGTTGTCGTCACCTGGATGCTTGTTTGTTTTGACTGGCTGGAGGTGACTGACCCAATGAGTGTGAGTGACATTGTCCTCAGCAGCATCCATGCACACTCAGTTCCAAATGGCTCTCTGCTGTCACATGTCACAGTGTCGTCTCTGACCGAGGGAGAGCTTATTATTGTTGTCTGATAAAGAAATACATTGTCATTGTTGTCACATGGCAAGAAGTCTGTCTGCCAAAATAAATCTCACTGTCATTTGAGATCATTGCTAATTCCAATGGAGAAGGTAACTTTACAATCCACAATGTCCACAGCATGTGGTCTGGCATAAGTGTGGCACTGGTTAGTGTCTGAAGGTATCTCCAAAATTGAGAAGACATCTTTCTTTCTTTTGCTACTGCCTTAGTCCTGTATCATGCGCAGGGTTGGCAGGGTTCAGTACAGATTTGGCACGGTTAATTTTAAGGGATGACCGGATGCCCTTCCTGTTGCCACCCCATACCCCAGGGGACAGAATTAGTGTACCCCAGCAGTCTGTGTCTAGTATAAATCATGAAATAGTGTGAATGTGTGTCAAACATCTGTGAGTCATGTAACTGAGGCAGAATGTGGGGACCAGCCCAGTATTCATCTAGTGGGATGTGGAAAACCAGCCAAAAGCCACATCCAGACTGACCGGCACACCAGCCCTCATCATTAATCCACTGGGTGGATTTGATCCGAGGCCGGATCGCCCACCCGAGTCCAGGAAACAACACATTAGTGCTCTCGGCTATCCTGGTAGATAAAGTTGAGAAGACACCCTGGTGCCTAAATGTTCACCATAAATAACGTGACACAGCTGTTGTGCTGTTGTCCTGATGAGCCATTGCAGGAGCATTGCTTTTGCCGTGTCATATTTGTTGGTAGACAGGGCTGACAACACGACATCACTAATAATGTTGATGTGCTCACCTAGATAGCTCAGTAATGCAGTATACTTGGAGCTATCATCAGAACTGCCATGGTTCTAAAGTACACACTTGGTGAGAGTGAACGTCACAACCTGTTGTTTCAGACATAGACTGATTGGGTTGTGAGTTGAAGCAAAAAGAACTGCCCCAGTAATTTTAGTATGAATGTGACACCAAAGCTGGTGATGGACAGCTCTCATGGACTGGGCACATCAAAGGAAATCCTGATGAAGTGACGTTCAGCAGAATTGTACACTGTGCAGTAGGTGTGACATAATCAAGCAATATTCTACTGTGTCTGCCTGTGACAAATTGTTGAAAGAGTCTTACTGGTTGCACTTGTCCCCCTAAGTCACTCAGAAGATAGGTAGTCAGCGCACATGCTTTGGATACATGGGAGGGGCATTGTTGACACCTGAGAATCATTAAACTGAACATCGTATAAGTCACTGTCTTGTGTTCATACTTCCCTGGCACTATAAGTGTGAGATGGTTCCATTGCTGTGACATATAAGATGAGATGAAGAATGCAGGATAATTCATAGTAGGTGCTGACATTTGTTGTGCCAGCACCAATGGAGAGAGGACCGAGGTGATGATGCTCCAGATAAAATGACTGACTGTTATAACGTCAAGTTGAACAAATATATTTCAAGGACGACACAATACATGTAAGTCACAGATCAAGTAAACAAAGTAAGACAAGTGTACACTTTAACAGTCAAATCTGAAATGAGTCCGAGTCTAGCGGCCATTGGCTGGCTGGCCGCTTAAGTGGCGCTGCTGTTGCATGGCTGGCAGACAGCGCCGCATGCAGAGGACGCATGTAACTGCGTGGTGGCACTTTGAATGATTGGCGAGTCACAACACTTTTAGACCCTTTGAAGTTTTTTGCACATGTCTTGATGGAGGTGGCCTGTAGGTTGCTAATGTCCATTGCTGTTGTTTGACTGGCTGTAAAGTCTTGAGGAGGAGGCTTCCCGTATGTATGGAAGTGTCCCCGATGATAACGGATCGAAATGACAGGAGATGTGGGGGTCACATTGGCTGGGGCCCCATGCACCAACCTGCCCGTTGCGGCAAGTCTGGTTGTTATAACAGGAGACATGAGCGATGTGTCCATGTCCGTAGGAGAAGGAGGCGAGTAGAGTTGTTCCGACAGATGGTGGTCATCTGGTTCCTGCATGGGCACGTCTCCTGTTGGCGTCAGTTCTTGTGCTGGCACTGAGATGATGGTGAGAGGACTGCATTGTGAGTAATGAGAGATTCCAGGATCCCAAGCATCAGGTAGAGCCGAAGGTGGTGTAGCGGCATCCGGAACAGGCGTTGCCGGCGCACGAGGCCGAAGCTGGTCCGAATGACACACTGCAACACCCGTGTCCATCTGGATGTCATACAGGTGTCGACCACAGTGTCGTAAGATGCGGCCAGGACTCCATTTTGGCCCATACCCATACAAGGTCGCCTGTGGTGAACCGGCCAAACGAAGGCACCCGCGGTCATGAGATGGAAGGCCGTAGAAGATGAAGTAGCGTGCGGGGCTGTTGGCCACGTAAGAGCTCAGCCGGGCTGTGGTCACCCATTGGGGGTGAAACGGTAACAAGCCAGAAATTGGAGAAGCGCATCATCAGCAGCAGAAGAAGAAGTCAGGAGTTTCCTCATCTGAGCCTTAAATGTGCGGACCAGTCGTTCAGCCTCACTGTTTGACTGTGGATGGAATGGAGGGGCCATGACATGCATGATGCCATGATGAGCACAAAAATCCGCAGAATCGGAAGACACAAATTGCGGACCATTATCAGTAACAAGAGTAGAGGGAAGGCCTTCCAAAGAGAAAATGCAAGCTAGAGCATTTGTGGTTGCCACAGTGGTAGGCGACATGCAACAGATAATGAAAGGAAAGTTAGAGTAGGTGTCAATAACGAGAAGCCAATAAGTACCTAAAAAAGTTCCCGCGAAGTCAGCATGAAGAACTCCCAGGGCTTCTCAGGCAAAGGCCACGGTGACAAAGATGACTTCAGGACGGCAGCCTGTGATGCACAAGGGCCGCAGGCAGCGACCATGTGTGTGGTTTCAGAGTCGATTCCAGGCCAGTACACATGACGGTGCACCAGAGATTTTGTGCGAGAGACACTCCAGTGCTCTTGGTGAAGGAGGTGCAAGACCAAAGCACACAAAGACGCAGGTGATGACACACAGTAAACCATTGTCAGTGGAAAGGAGGATAACACCATCCCTAGCCATGAGGCGGTAATGCAAAGCATAGTAGTTCTGCAATGGATCAGAAGTCTTAGCAGATGGACGATCTGGCCAACCCTTCTGAATACAGTGTAAAACCCGGGAGAGGGTAGGGTCAGAACCCATAGCAGCCACCAGCCGGTCCCTGGTGATGGGGAACCCATCCACAACCCGCTGCTCGGCAACATCCAGGTGGAAACACAAAAGTTCATCCCTATCAAATGCCAGATCAGGACCCATGGGAAGGCAAGACAATGTATCAGCATTCGCATGTTGAGCCGTCAGCCGGAAATGAATCTCATAATTGAAATGAGACAAGTAAAGAGCCCAACGCTGGAGGCAGTGTGCAGCCTTGTCGGCAAGTGACGTTGATGGATGAAACAAGGAAACAAAAGGTTTGTGACCCATAACAAGATGAAAATTACTGGAAAGCCACATTGCATGATGTGGACCAGTGAAAAGGCACATTTTTACGCAACAGGCGATGCAACTGCTGAGCCACCGAAGCAGCAGACGGTAATTCCTGTGATAGTATGCTATTTTCCCCAAGAAGGCCTGCAGTTCCTTAACAGATATAGGGTGAGGAAGGGCATCGATTGCAGTGACAGTTTGCTGAAGCAGATGAATACCATCCTGAGAGAGTTGAAACCCCAAGTACATGATAAATGCCTGAAAAAATTTTGGTTTCTGAAGATTACACTTAAGACCGACAGTCTGTAAGACATGAAAAAGTGTGCGGAGATTCTGAACATGTTCTTCAGTGGTGGAGCCAGTGACAACAATGTCATCCATGTAATTTATACACCCAGGGACAGTGAGCAATAATTGATCTAAGAATCGCTGAAAGAGAGCAGGGGCACTGGTAACCCCAAAAGGCAATCGTTGGTATTGATAGAGGCCAAAAGGCGTGTTAAGAACCAAAAACTGCTGGGAAACAGCATCAAGAGG
The DNA here is from genome assembly GCF_021461395.2 of Schistocerca americana. Taxonomy (NCBI): domain Eukaryota; kingdom Metazoa; phylum Arthropoda; class Insecta; order Orthoptera; family Acrididae; genus Schistocerca; species Schistocerca americana. The sequence continues at coordinate 163,453,326 of NC_060121.1, read as the reverse complement.
AAGGTGATAAGCTTCTGACAGGTCAAGTTTAGAAAAATACTGGCCTCCAGCAAGTTTAGTGAACAATTCTTCAGGTCGAGGCATAGGGTAAGTGTCGATGAGGCATTGAACGTTTACAGTGGCTTTGAAATTACCACAGAGACAAATATCACCATTGGGCTTAGCAATGACGACGACAGGAGAGGACCACTCACTGAAAGTGACAGGAAGCAAGAACCCTGAAGCAGTGAGACAATCCAGCTCCCGTTTGACCCGATCACGAAGGGCCACAGGAATGGGCTGAGCCCAAAAAAACTTAGGCCGAGCAATAGGTCTGAGCGTGATATGAGCTTCAAAGTCATTTGCACGGCCTAACCCAGGAGAAAAAGGGACGAAAATGTCATTGACAAGGAATCCAATTGAGCATAAGGAATAGCATCAGAGATGATATTGACGGAGTCATCTATGGAGAACCCAAAAATGCGAAACGCATCGAAACCAAAAAGATTCTCCACATTACTATGGTCGACCATAAATATGGGAACAGTGTGAATGACAGATTTGTAAGATACCTCAGCATCAAATTGTCCCAAGAGAGAAATCTTCTGTTTATGGCTGGCTCTGAGCACTATGGTACTCAACTGCTGAGGTCATTAGTCCCCTAGAACTTAGAAGTAGTTAAACCTAACTAACCTAAGGACATCACAAACATCCATGCCCGAGGCAGGATTCGAACCTGCGACCGTAGCGGTCTTGCGGTTCCAGACTGCAGCGCCTTTAACTGCACGGCCACTTCGGCCGGCCCTTCTGTTTATTGTAAGTCCATAATTGCCTAGTGATAGGTGACAGGATTGGAGGACCTAACTGTAGATATGTCTGAGAATTGATGATAGTGGCAGCAGGACCAGTATCCTCCCGCATGCGAACATCCTGACCAAGTATTTGGACAGTGAGGAATAGCTTCCCTGAAAGGGGAGAAGTACAATTGACAGACAACACAGAAGCAGAATCAGCGTCATGTGCATCAACATCAGGTATGCGGCCGGATTTGCAAATGGATGACACATGACCCTTCTTTTTGCATCTGTGACACACGGCCCAACAGTGAGGACAATCCTCTCGTGAATGTTTCGTAAAACACCGCGGACTTGAAGGAAGTTGCCATGGGGTTTGCTGCAGTTTCTTAGAGGTTTGTTTACAGTTAGGCCGAGGCTGTGCTTGGGAGCATACTTTGGCCACATCGGCCGGCGGGGGACATGCCATATGCTTCGGCAACAGCGCACAAAGGTTGTACGTCCCTGACGTCACCCCCTGCCTCTATTTGCACTCCAGCAGCGCCAGAAATTTCAAAAGACTGGGCGATGGATAGGACTTCATCTAGAGTCAGATTTGCCAACTGAAGGGCACATTGCCTAACTACTTTGTCGGGCGCCGACCGGATAATAGCATCCCGTACCATGGAATCGGCATAGGATTCTTTGTGAACGTCAGTAACAAATTGACACTTTCAACTGAGGCCATGAAGTTTAGCAGCCCAAGAGCAATAGGATTGATTCAGTTGTTTTTGACAATGATGAAAGGCAACATGAGAGGCTACCTCATGCGTATGCTTTTGAAAATATACGGACAGAAGTGACCACATTTCAACAAAGGACAAAGATGCAGGATCTTTCAAAGGAGCCAATTGCGACAACAACCGATACATTTGAGGTGAAATCCATGAAAGGAACAGAGACTTACATGTTTGGTTGTCCGCAACATGAAATGCCGAGAAGTGCTGTCAAAGACGTTTTTCGTAATCAGACCAGTCTTCCACCATCTCATCCTAAGGAGGGAAAGGAATGAGAGACAATGACGAGAGATGCCCCATATTGGATGCCGTGACAAAATCACGAATCGCACTTGTGAGAAGCATTTGCTGTTCGATGAGACCTTGCAATAGTTGCTCTAAAGTAGCCATGGAAACTGGGTCAACGATGAAAAAGAAAAATTTACTACCTCGACGCCATTTGTTATAATGCCAAGTTGAACAAATATATTTCAAGGACGACACAATACATGTAAGTCACATTTCAAGTAAACAAAGTAAGACAAGTGTACACTTTAACAGTCAAATCCGAACTGAGTCTGAGTCTAGTGGCCGCTGGCTGGCTGGCCGCTTAGGTGGCACTGCTGCTGCATGGGTGGCAGACAGTGCTGCATGCAGAGGACACATGTAACTGCGCAGCGGCACTTTGAAAGATCGGCGAGTCACAACATTGACACTACTTGTGAGTAATACATAACATGAATGTGGACACTACAGAAGCTCAGAACGAACTGAGTCTTGCGGTACTGCTGCACTGCGGACCAGAGAGTTTTTCCTCTGATAGCTGATGCAATTGCTAGTGACTCACCACAAGATGATTTGATGATATATGCATGAAGTACTGTGATGAATACATTTAAAACATGTATTGTTTCATATAATGAGTATTAATCTGAGAGAAAATACTAAGGTGTCCAGAAAATATGTAACTGATAGATATTTAAAGAGGAAAATAACTGAGGAATATTTGAGCCCTGGAGACAGCATCATCACATTATTCAAGATTTACAACTATAAAATTTGTGTATCAGTTGTCCATTTACTCACATTTCCATACACAACATATTCGGATAAAATGATATAGGCTCATGCCTCATGTTGTTCAAATGTGCTGTTACTTATCATTGTATAATATTATTACCATACATTTAATAACTGTGCTTTACAGTTTCATAGAGCCATAGAGTGGGGAACCAACCTTTATTAGTCTTTCATTTTGTATTGTGGTGGTGCCAATCTCAGTTCTTTTCTTGAGTGCTGAAGTTTTTCTTGCTAAAATGTAGTAGTTTGGTACTAGTATTGTCAATACAACATTACCATGAGAGTAAATCAGTGATGAAAACTATTAAAAATTTTGTTTCATTGGTAAATTCAGCATGGTTAAGGCTCAGAAATGTGGTGGAAACTCGTTGAGATTTATCCAAGTTAGATCAACTGTCTTTGTTACATTAATGAGCAGTCAGTTTGACTTAAGCCATGAGTTTAACGGCTATGTGTTTTAAGCTATAGAGCTGAACAGCTTAACTCACTGGATCCATTCTTAATGCAGTCTTTTGCCGTATTTCTTAATATATCTGCAGCACGTTATTGTTAATTTTTTAATTCCATATTTGAGATGGAAGTTTGCTGTATGTTGCACTTTGTTCTACAGTTTATCTTGGTTTTTAAGACTTCCATTTAAACAGAGTTGTTTTCCTGTACAGACAGTCATAAAGTATTAATTATTATCTCAAAAAAATCAAGTTGCAACCATGAAACTTAGTCGTGGTGTTAGTCCTCCTCCACACATTCCCAGTGATGGATAACTTGGCAGAGACTTTGGTGACAGACATCTGAATTTTGGGTGTTTTGGAAATATTGCACCTCAAAAATTACATTGTTGTTATTCTGGACATGCCTGCCACACAATAGTTCCTTCACCCAAGAAAAAAGAAAGTAGTCACTTAGTGCCATGTCAAGAAACTATTTGAATGGTGGCTGAGGCAAAATTTAGTAGCTCAAAGAAGAAATGTGTGTATTTCTGTCCTATACAGAATGAGTTGGATCATTTTATACTGAATTTGTGGCTGAGTTAGCTCCTCTTTTAACTATAACCTACCCTAGATCTCCCAAACAAAATACCGTGCCCGACAGTTGGAAGAGAGCACCGGTCACACCCATTTACATAAAGGGTGGCAGAAGTGATCCACAAAACCACCTTCCAAGAGCCTTGACATCCATTTGTTGTAGAATCTTAGAACATACTCTGAACTCAAATGTAATGAGGTATCTTGACAAAATGACCTCCTCCATTCCAACCAGTGTGTATTTTGAAAACGTGAGTCACATTAAACCCAACTCACACTTTTGTCACATGATATACTGACAACTTTGGACCAATGCAGTCAGATAGATGCAGTATTTCTTGATTCCTAAAAAGTGTTTGACTCAGTACCCCAATACACTTATTATCAAAAGTACAATTGTATGGGGTAACAAGTGAAATTTGTGACTGGATTGAAGATTTTTTTCATTGGTAGGATGCAGCATGTTATCTTGGATGGAGAGTCATCGTCTAATGTAGAAGTAACTTCAGGTGTGCCCCTAGGAAGTGTGTTAGGGCCCTTGCTGTTTATTTTATATATTAAAGACCTTGTGAAAAATATTAATAGTAACATCAGACTTTTTGCAGATGATGCAGTTATCTATTATGAAGTACTGTCTGAAAGAAGTTGCGTAAATATTGAGTGAAATCTTGATAACATTTCAAAGTGGTACAAAGATTGTCAATTTGCTTTAAATGTTCAGAAACGTAAATTTTTTCACTTCACAAATAAAAGTTAGTATCCTGTGACTTTAATATCAAAGAGCCACAGTTGCAGTCAGTCAACTTAAACAAATACCTGGGTGTAACACTTTGTAGGGATATGAAGTGGAATGATCACATTGACTCAGTCGCAGGTAAGGCAGGTGGTAGGCTTTGTTTTATTGGTAGAATACTGGGGAAATGCAATCAGTCTACAAAGGAAATTATTTACCAATCACTCCTGCAACCTATCCTAGAATATTGCTCAAATGTTTCAGACTCATACCAAATAGGAGTAACAGGAGATATTGAACACATACAGAGAACGGCAGCACAAATGGCCACAAGGTTTTTTTTTTTTTTTTTTTTTTTTTTTTTTTTTTTTTTATCTGTACGAGAGCATCACAGGAATGCTGAAGAAATTGAACTGCCACACTCTTGAAGATAGACATAAACTATCCCAACAGAGCCTACTTACAAAGTTTCAACAACTGGCTTAAAATGATGACTCTAGGAATACCCTACAACCCCATACATATCACTCCCATAGGGATTGTGAGGACAAGAATAGATTAATTACAGCACACACAGAGGTGTTAAACAATCATTCTTCCCACATTCCATATGTGAATGGAATGGGAAAAAACCACTAATAGCTGGTACAAAGGGACATACCATATTCCATATGTTTCACAGTGGTTTGCAAAGTATAGATGTGGATGTAGATTGTGGTGGACCAAAATCACTCCCTCGGACAGTTTCCCATAACCTCATCAGGAGACTTTGGTATCATGCTCCAGTGATGTTTTGCCCCATATGAGCGTTATATCTTAGCACCATAGTATGGTGATCCCAGAAAACACACAGCATCACCTTTCCCTATGATGGTTTGGTCGTCACCTTTTTGGCTGTGGTGATTCCATTTGTTTCCACTGCTTGCTTTGCTCCTTTGTCTCAGGGACATAATGATATACCCATTACTCAACTATGTTAGTTAAGCACCTAAAGGAATCATCTGGACTGGTGTGAAACAGCTGCTACATTTTTGTTTCTACTCAGTTTGGCAAGCTTTTTGAATAAGTGTGAGAAGTAGTGAAACCCAGTAGCCAGTGACATTTGTCACATTCAAAATGTCATGCAACATTCTGAAAACTGATCTGTGACAATTTTTCCAATATTGCCTCAGTTTTGATTTGTGCATTCTTCAAGCATCTATAGCCTCCACTTTTCTTGTAATTCCAAGTTCTTCACAGAAAATGGTCCGTCATATTGTTATTTGTCATTCAAACTTCTTTGGATACATTGGAAATGACTGTGTCACCTAACCATTGTGTCACATGTTGATCATTAATGCCACACATTTCCACTAACATAGTACAGATTGTTGTTGAGTTGTTACCCTCCAAATACCATAAGTGAATTACTACCTGTTGCTCCGCTTGTAGTGGCATGGCAATTTCAATGTGTATCAGGGCTGCCGACATGCATCAGCAAACAAATGAAAATTTAATTACAAACTATTATTTTTCCAAGGAGTATAATGAAATTTTTTGTCTGCCACTGATATTTTAAAATATACAACTGTGGCATCTAGATATCAGGCACTGCTACCTCTCTAAAGTCAATTGTTTCGCTTAGCCCCTTTGTGTGCAAAACTGTATTTAGGATTTATCTACCCTTTTGCATCAAATACCTATCGTTTCAACACTCCCATGTACCTTAATATAAATATCTTCTCTAAAAATTCCTTGAATTTTACAGACAATTTCTTGGGTGGAACCATCAATCACATTTACGAAAAGTGCTAGATCTGTGATACTTGTACAGCCTTATTTATATTTAACAATACCAGAGAAGGAAAGTTGCTACTCACCATATAGCGGAGATGCTGAGTTGCGATAGGCACAACAAAAAGATTCACACAATTAAAGCTTTCAGCCATTAAGGCCTTGGTCAGCAGTACACACACACACACACACACACACACACACACACACACACACACACACACACACACACACACACACACACAAACACAACATGCAAACACGTCTGCAGTCTCAGAGAGCTGAGATCACACTGCTCTGTTCATCCTAGAAAGAATAGTATAAATATTGATACCAGATGATACGGATTTAATCATTCCCATTTCTGCAGAATATAGAATTCACAATAGGGATTTAGAAGTGTAAATTTGAAGTAACAGATACCTAGAACAAGCCAAGTATCATTAAAGAAAGTAACTGCCTCCTCCATAGAAAATCTTATTTTAAAATAATCAATCTTCAATAGCAACTGATTAATGGAAGGATGGACCCCCCCCCCCCCCCCCCCAAACACACACACACACAAACTACCCCCATTAGGCAACTGGGGTAAGTTGGCTTGCAGTTTAATGTGGAATCCAAACCATGTATCATTCCTGATGACTCTTCACATCATTGTGGTATGAAGGCTAGATTATAAGCAAACTGAAAATTTGTGGTCCAGTTGGGATCACAGGACCTTCTGGGCATGCACCTTTCCACTGGACCACCAAGCCCGATGGGGGTTGAATGTATTCTTTAGATATAGATATGAAGGCAGGCAGACTGACTTCATAAATATCATTTAGGAGGAATTAAAAAAGGTCAATACCTGTGTAGAATGACAGCAACTAAAATGTACCTATCATAATCATTTTATTATGTCATCATACTTTCCTTCTGTGAACACCTACAAAAAGAAGTTAGGATACACAAGTTTTTAAAATTACCTTTAGACAGGTTTACTAACATTGTATCAATGTATACCTTATATCTTTTTTCTTTTGGTAAACTTGTACATAATTGTTCTGCAAATCTCTTTCAGGTTGTATATGTGACAGCCACTTTCCCTTACATTGTTCTTATTATATTCTTCTTCCGTGGAGTGACATTGAAGGGAATGTCAGATGGTTTAAGGCATCTGTTTACACCAAAGGTAATTCCAAGAATACTACTTTGAGGATAATTTGAGAAGTAAGTTACAGACATCCTCATACATGTAGCAGTACTTCACACAGGATATATGCTTATGCAGTATATAAGAAAGTTGAGACACTGCCTGTAGCTTATATTTTGAATGTGTTTTAAATTTTAAATTGTGTAACATTTTGTTCAACAATAAATGTATCATTTTATCAACCAGATTAGCTAAAATAAAGTATCATTCTTTTATTTATAATACATATGGATCATTAGTTGTGTATTTGTTCATGTAGTTAACAAAAAGGATCACCATTGTACAGTGTTTGTTACTTATTTTTCAGTGGTGGACACTTACTGATCCTGTGGTGTGGTTGGAAGCAGGAACACAGATTTTCTTTTCACTTGGTTTAGCTTTTGGAGGCCTCATAGCTTTCTCATCTTATAATCCAGTAAATAACAACTGCTACCGTGATGCCATCATGGTCTCACTTACCAACTGCTTCACCTCAATGTTTGCTGGAATTGTGGTCTTCTCTGTTATAGGTAAAATCCAAGATTATATAAAATTCTTATAATATTTAATACTGGTAGTTTGAGTAAGTGACTTAAATATTTGCATAAATAACTACTATTTTGAAGATGGCTTTTTAATTGTGATAGCATTTATCTGGCATCAGTGAATCTCTTCTCTTTGCCTTATCTTTGTGACATTTTTCTCAAAGTGTCACAACTCATTTGTTGTTAGCTTTTAATTCTATATTTCTTCATGTTGCCATTCAGTTCTTAACTTCTTTCCCATTCTTTCCAGCATTGTGATTTCCTTGCCATAAGCATGTTTCTCCCAAATTTTTGTCTCTCTTTCTGAACAAATAAATTACTCATTTTAAAACATTGCATTGTTTTCACCTGTTGCCTACAAATCTGCTGCCACATATTAAGTAGAAATTTTTACTGTCTTCAGTTGGCAACAGCTTCATTAAGCAAACATTTTGACCTTTAACTTTTGGACACCATTTTATATCTAATAAGCAGGACAAGCTCAGATGTATGTTTAAGAAATCAGAATGCCCCTGCTCTATCTTGTAAATAAAATTCTTAGTGATGGGACTTGCCCTGAATTCCTTAAAGCTATGGTTGCCTTTTAAATATCCATACCAGGTAAATGTAGACTGATATCAGTTGTCCCTAAAATAACTCAAATCATAGGAGCTGCATACATATACAGATTTACATGCATTTTGAGAATAATGAGTTACATAATGAAAGTTAGTTTGGATTTAGGCCAAACCTATCAACCATGAAAGCTATTGAAAGCATGTGAAGTAGGATTCATAGTGGTCATGAAAGGAAATGGACCACCTGTGGTATATAAACAGACTAAAGCTTTTTACACTGTATCACATGAGATTATTACAAAAAAGTTAGAATACTATGGTATTGTTGATAAACTACTAAATTTAGTGAGATCTTACCTAAGCAAAAATGTCCTATACATTGACAATATGATTATGATTTCATCCAGTGAGAATATCTAGGTAGTGCTAGACAAAAATAATAAGCTATTTTTTTTAAAAAAGCAGTCAGTGGTGTAAAGCTAATCAGTTATGTCAAATAAAACAAAAGCAGAGGGCAAAAATCAAACAATGGAAAATTCAGGATGCAAATGCAAAAAGCAGAGGATATTTATTTTAATCTGAAGGCATGAAAAGAAGGTAACCAAAGTATCAAACTGTTGGGCCTTATAATGGACCAAAGACACAAATGGGATACATGATTTTCTGCTATGTAAGGTAAGATATTCTATCAACAAAATTTAATGGTTCTTTGTTATTATGAATTCTTTCAGTTCTAGCTGCAGTATGGAGTTCTGTACAAACTGGGTATTCAGGTGGAAGAAAAAAGTACTTAGATGTATTCAAGGATTGGGTCCTAAAGAATCTTGTAAGAAACATTTTTGGCAACTCAACAAAATGATTCTCCCAATCTTTATATGTAGCGTATAATTGCTCTGTATATCTCAAAGAAAATGTACATTTGCACAGTATCAGGGTCAACTGCATGCTAGTTCTACCATCTTCAAGATGATCACTGATACATAATAGTAGAATATCTTCGAAGTAACATAATAGTAGAATATCTTCGAAGTAACTTGAAGGCCATGTATAATGACTCATTCACGTAAAATGTAGATATTTCATTTATGATGTGAAACTAGAAGAAAGCATGTGTATTTCTGCAGATATATAATATAGGAGATATATAATAGAAGAGTTTGTGTATTTAATCATATAAAATATGTCTCAAAACAAAGATGATGTAACTTCCCAAATGAAAGCGTTGGTATGTTGATAGAGACACTAACAAACACAAACGCACACATAAAATTCAAGCTTTTGCAACCCACGGTTGTTTCATCAGGAAAGAGGGAAGGAGAGGAAGAGACGAAAGGATGTGAGTTTTAAGGGAGAGGGTAAGGAGTCATTCCAATCCCAGGAGCGGAAAGACTTACCTTAGGGGGAAAAAAGGACAGGTATACACTTGCACACACACACACACATATCCATCCGCACATATACAGACACAAGCAGACATATATATCCACTCCCAGGATTGGAATGACTCCTTACCCTCTCCCTTAAAACCAACATCCTTTTGTTTTTCCCTCTCCTTCCCTCTTTCCTGATGAAGCAAGTTCAGTTACCTTAAACTGTACAATAAAAATCATTCATGTGATTATAGAAAGAGCATAAATGTACATTTTCTTGTTTATCTCCATTACAACTGCATTAGTCAATTCCTGTATGGTGTTCTCTGGAGGAAACTCTATGCAGAAGCCAAAACAAAGAGACCATTCAACAAATTATTGTCTATAAATATTTCATATGCTACAGTAAAGGTGCACTCACACAAGCAAGAACATTACTTGATTACCTCCACATTATAGCACACATACTACCATAGGGTGTTCGGTTTTACAACAAAGAAATGGAAGTATTTGTGATGGAATAAATCGAAGAGTAATGGGAGAAAGTATGGAGATGTGGGTAAAAGTTGTAGCAGGAGACCAGGACTCAAATATAGTAAACAGGGTGACATTGATGTAGCCTGCAGTAATTATACAGAGATGTATAAAATAACACAGGATAGACTCATGTGGAGAGCTGCATCAAACCATTCTTCAGACTGAAAGATCACATCAATAACAAATCAAAAAATGACAGACAAAGGCCAATAACACCAAAGAGACTGATATGCTACTAAATAATGGGTCAAAAATAACCCACCATTATAACATAGAATGATAAAGGAAGTGTGTATTTCTGTGTTTCTTTTGGCCGATTACACTACTGATACTTGTTTTATTTTTTGTAATTTTCTATTTTTCTTAGAGTTCAATTATTTAGTGAACTATAACTATCTAGTATTGAATCGTGGAATCTGTCGGCCCTTTCTTTTCTTTTCTTTTTTTTTTTTTTTTTTTTTTTTTTTTTTTTTTTTTTTTTTTTTTTTTTTTTTTTTTTTAAAACAACTCATAAGAATTTACATGCCACCATTATGTTTTAATAATATTTACCAAATTTTCATATTTAGTGTCTTCTAATATTTGTTTTCAGTATTCTGGAAGAAAAATTATTGTTTGGAAGCATATTTGATTCTGTGACTGAAAATTTAGTTGCATATTTATCTAATGCCAAAATTTACCATCATTATTGTGCTTTGATAACATGTAGAGAAATGAAAATTCAACAAACAGAGCACTTAAAAAAGACATGTATTATATTTCAGGTTTTAAAGCAACAATGATTCATGAACGTTGCTTAGAAGAACGAAATAACATACTAGCTTCAATATATGGCAGCAGCACTGCTTCTACAAATTTCACTAATGAGACACACAGCATTTCTCCTCCTCTTCCAGAATGTGATTTAGAAAAGGAATTAGACAATGTAAGATTTAGCATTTAATCAATACATTAAACAATTTTTAATTAAGGTGCAGAAATTTTTTGAATTTTTAGAAGTGAATTTAGAATCTTTACACTGTAATAGATTGTAAGGAATAAATGAGTGGATAGATAAACTAGTATTTCACAAATAAAGTTTAAATAGTGAACAAGAAATAATTTACTTTGTTTTCCAAGTTGCTCAGATGTATTGGTTATATGCTTGTACAAATTACACTGTAAGAATAACTTTTGTTACAGTCTGCTTCAGGTACTGGTTTAGCATTCATCATATTTACAGAAGCCATAAACCAATTTCCTGGAGCACAATTCTGGTCTGTGCTTTTCTTTCTGATGCTTTTTACACTTGGGATAGACTCTCAGTTTGGTACACTAGAAGGTGTTGTTACTTCTATAGTAGACATGAAGTTATTTCCTAACCTCCGCAAGGAAATTCTAACAGGTGAGTTCCAAAGTGACCTGTGTTTAAACATGATTGGATGTGGTTCTTCATAAAGTGTCCTTTGTGTTTTGTTCTTCATTAGGGCTATATCATTTTTTAAACACTGTACATAGAACACAGAAAGAATGTGTAAGAAACACACTGAGTGATTTTTCTTCCTTAAGCACTGTTAAAATTTATACCTCTTACAAAAATTAAGCATGATGGAAACATGCACAATTTTTTTAAATAAAACTAAACAAACATTCAAATTTCTCTTTGTATCTTGCAAGATTTTTCACAGTTCGACATTTTACTTCTTTCGCATACACCCAGTGTTGTACTAGAATAAAATGTACTCACTTTAACAGTTTTCCCTTCACCCTAAAAGTACAGTGTGTTAACTGTAAGTTGGCCAGTGCTAGAGGGGAGGATGCAGGGAATGGAGGAATTAAGCCCAGCCCCCAGATAGGCTGCCACTGGCTGAAGAGCTGTCTGTGTGTTTGTGGGTGTGCGTGGAGGGAAAAGGGGGGGGGGGGGGGGACTAGACCTACTTGCCTCTCCTAGTGTAGGCATTTTAACCTGTGGTTCATCCTTCTGTGAAAGATATAAATAATAACTATAATAATTAAGTGCATCTATCACCAAGAAAGAAAATAATATGGAACAGGATGAAGTATCACAGTAGGCAATAATGACTAGCTCACATAGTACTGTTGACTAGGTAACGTTGGCTGCAGCTTAAAACAATGACTACCAGCCAGAGCCTTCTGACTTTTACCAATTCGGAACTAGTGAGCTGATCAGCCAACTTAAAGTTACACACTGTAATGAATCATTAAGTGGTAAAAACTTACCATGGATATTATGAACAATAGTGAAATATGACAATTTACAACCTAATATTATGTCAAATAGTTTAGACTGTAAGGGAAGCGTAAGGAATAAATGAAACTTTACAAAAATATTGCACCTTGTCGAAGAACTTGTGACTGATGAAAACATATAGTGGTGCATTGAAAAAGTCAACAATTTGTTTGTCATTCATAATAAGCTACTCTATTCCAAGAACAGGCAAGCACTACTTTTGTTGTATGTTATCTAGCACGTAGAACAGGATGTTATCATTAATGACATTTATTCATTTACATACCCTCTGGAAGTATTTTATGACCACTAATTCTCCTTGCTAATGTATACCTTTAATATTTCCACATCCCTGTAGGCTAAAGATAAGTCTTAAATCTTATTCAACAACAAAGCTGCTACTCACTGTATAATTAAACTTCTTGTGGCACTGAGAACATTTATAACTTACCATGTGGCTTTAGTTAGATAATCTGAGGTGTGTACATCCAACAGTGAAGATGAGTTGCCAGTTTTCCAATCTTATCACTGTTTATGAGGACCACAATTCCAGATGTGTTCAGTGTGCTTTGTAGTTTTATCACTGTCTGCATCTGACACATTGTATTGCATCCAAACACATAAGATCAGAATTATTCTCCTGTGCAATTTTATATGTAACATAAATGTTACCAAACCTTCCTCCAGAAAAGGAATTTTTTTTTTTAATCAATGTATAGGAGTTTTCTTGTTTTTGTTCTTCTTCTTCCTCTTCATCTTTCAAGTTTCTTCCATCAAAGAATCACATAAATCAATCCACTGAGTCATCTTTATATGTTCTATATTTGATACTTACTTTGTTTTAAACATTGTTTTTATGCTTTTACTTTATTTTTCATCCTTTGCTCTGTTCACGTTTTATGCCCCTCCTAGACACCCTTGGAATTCACACCCAGTATCATACCTGCAGCTCTACTCATTAATTGTATTAATTATCTTTGAATGCATTCCAAACTCACCTTGGATGAGCCAAAACATTATCACCATCACCTTAGTAGCATGTTGGTCCATGTTTGGAATGCAATACAGCAGTGATTCTACAAGACATAGATTTGACTAGTCCATGATAGGCTTCAGGATGTGTTTGTCTCAGATATCTCCACAGAGGTTATGTAATTCCCATAAACTACGAGTTTATGGTTCTTGGTCTTTGAGCTGACACATATAGCATCCTAGGTACATTCCGTTGGGTTCATACCAGCGAATTTGGTGGCCAAGACATCAACATAAGCACACTATCATGTGTCTCAAACCACTGTAGGATCATTCTAGCTGTGTGTCACAGACAGTTATCCTGTTGGAAGATGTTATCACCTTTGGGAAGACATCAAGCATGAAGGGACGCAGGTTGTCTACAATAATGTTCATGCAGCCCACAATTGTCATGCCTTTGATTCCTGCCCAGGTACCACAGAAGTGAAGATGAGTGTCCTTCATAGAACAATACAGCTGCCAACAGCCTGTGTCCATGACACAGTGTATGCTTCGCGTAGCTGGACATGGCCATTGACCTGATGCAACAAGAAAAATGATTTGTCTGACAAGATGGCACATTTGCATTGATCTACAGTCCAATGTAGATGACTCTATGCCAACTGTAATCATAAATGATGAAGTTGCATCAGTGTAGAAACCTGTAGGGGTTATGTGCTGCAGCACCCATATTGAATTATGCAAACTGAACAGTGTGCTAAAACATTTGTGCCTGTACCAACACTATCCTTATTGTTCAGTTCCAGGAGAAAGACATCACACATATTCTCTCTATAAATCTTCTTGCCTTTTGTGGTGTATAGGATTCATCCATGTTTTGGAAAATTAGTAGGTGATCAGGTGTCTGGACTGCTCTGCAGCTTCATGTAACCCCCTTGAGACCAAATTTGTTCTGCACCTTGAGATTCCTCTTTTTAAATCTGTTTTGGGTTCTTCAAGGGTGTAGGGTAGATTGTAACTGCAGCTAAACTTTTCTCCTTGGCATGAAATCATCTTGCTTAAGAGCAGCTGTGCCACAAGTAAACACATCTAACCTCTGGCCTGACATCTAATGGTAAAGTTTACTGTGAAAATCTCTTCCTGGATTTGCTGTAGGTGTATAATTGTACATCAAGTGTCATGGGTTTACAGTTTGCTTCATTTTTTTCTGTTCCTCCCACCACCCCATGTCTAATGTGTGGGGCTGCAATGCCAATCGAGGGGTAGATCTTTGGGACCAAGGTTGGTCTATCGGACCCCATAACTAACCAGACTGACTCATATAAAGCTATGTCCACATGCCTGGTGTGGACCAATACTCCACAACAGATACTGATTACCCTCCCACAGAGATATAGAGTCCCAGCATAGCAGACTGGAAAACATATGGGTTTGCTTCCCATGAAGAACTTGTCAGCTTTTTCACAATGTTATTTCCCTGCATATTTTTCCTTTTAAACGCACGCAGAGTGTTCTAAAACCTAGGATGTGATTTAGAGTAATTCCCAGGTATTTTGGCATCATTTGTATAAATGTTGTAGAGAATTGGTTACAACACATTGCTTTCAGGTAATTTGTTCTTCTGGTTTCCCTGGTGGCCCTTCTTACCTTGCAGTTTTGCACAGAATCTTCTCTCTCTGGAGCATACCTCTGATTACATTTGTCAGCCTGAAATCTCTTGCTATCTCGTATAGCTTTTGGATAAATGTTTTTTGATCCTCATAAGCAGCAAGGGGGCAATAAAATAACCATCAGTGACTAGTTTCTCACACAAGTCTTCAGTTTGTTGGATAAGGTTAAGGATCTGACTAGAACATGACTTCCTTTGTATGAAGCCTGCTTGCTCTGAAATGTACTTTATGTTCACACTTGGTAAACCCCTAGTCAGCATCATTCACTCAAAGACTTTATAAGGGTGGCACAAAAATGAGATCAGGAAAAAAATTCTTTGGATCTTTAGGTTCATTCCCCAGCTTGAGAACTGCTATGATATGTGATTTTCTCCACAGTTTAGGCATATGGGTAAGTTCAACACATTAATTAATTAATTTAATTAGCCACTTAATAGTGTCTAGTTCAAAATTCTGCAGCTGCTCTGTTCTTATGTCATCTGGATCTGCAGCTCTATTAGTATTCGTTTGCTTTATGACACTTACCAATTCTGTTGTTGTAAAAAACAAGCTGAACAAGTTATTTTCCTCAATGTATCATGTTAATTTCTTAATCTGTAATTTCTTTTGTGATTTACTGTTATTAAGTAGTTGGTGAGCTATTTCATTTGGTGTTACTAAGGTGAGTTCCTCTGGTGGTTTTTTAGGACAATTGCTTAGATTTTTAATTGAGTTCCATCCTCTTGTAATGTTCTGAGCCATGTCTAGATCAGATAAAGGATGTAACCATTCTTTCCTTCTGCCTTCTGTGAGACATCTCATCAGCTCTTCACCTGCTTGAATAGTGTCTTCAGCTAGTGGGTCTCTTTTGTGTTTATCTTGACAGATCTGAAGTAAGCTGACTGAGTTTTGGTTGAGGTCAGACATGTGTTGCTTTCTGCATCCACAAAGTATGTGTTTTCCAGAGATTTTCTCTACTATAGATATGAAATCCTCTTATTAATTTGGAGACACTTTAAGTTTTCCAACTTCATTGTCCAGTTCATTTGAGAAACCTCCTTAGCATACTTTTTTCTTTAAGGTTGAATCATTGTTGAAAGAGAACTACTTCTGGGCTGATAATCCCAACGTTTGCACACATTTTGAGATTATGCTTTATTTTTGGTATTGGTCTCTTGACTGGTTGTACCATATGCTTATCTGCTTGTTAAATGATGAAAACATTATCTGGATTATAGCCCTTGGGCCATCTTCCACTTTGAAAGGATGGCCTCAGCTGAGGATATTCAGTCAACATTGAAGGAAAAACCAGCATTGTACTCTGTCACCGTATTTGCCAGATTGCTGCCTATGCTCATTTACAGAGGAGGCAAGCCTCTGACTTCCACATTCTGTGATGAAGTGTGGACTTCCAATACCATGTTGCCTACTGTTGGTTTCACTGCCATTCAATCAGTTTCCATAGATCCACATGACAGTCATACATGAACAGTATCCAGTTTTCTCATGACCAAGATGCTCATTCCCAGGTGCTTTTTTGCAATAAAAAATCATTCAATCTTGTGGTGTGCAATGGTCATAATGGTTTGGATCATCAGTGTAAGGCTGTTTAGTTGTATGCTTATTTGAAATCTGTGAATATTACCACATAGCCAGGACATAAAGGAGGTCATCAGTTGTAACGTCATCTATCTTTTTTGATGTAATTTAGTTTCTTACAATAAAATAACACACGTAAAGTTAAAAACGAGTAGAGGGTTTTTATTAAACTGAAAGGCATAACAGAACAACTGAACAAAAATGCCTGTTTTACTCTTTGACGATACAGCACTTAACGCAAGTCGCACAGAGAATCATTAAAATTGCAATCTTAACACCCCTCCTCAATTTAATAATTTTACATTTAACACCAACAAAAATTAAAATAAACCCAACCAGCTCCTCAAAGCAATGAATATAGGAGCTGGTAAGCCTTTGGTAAAAATATCTGCAATCTGGTCCTCCGATAGTACATGCTCAACCGTGATGATCCTGCAGTGGTGAAGTTGATGCACAAAATTATATTTAACATTGATGTGTCTCAACTGTCAATGGTCCCATTTTTTCAGTAACTGTATACAGTACTGATTATCCTCAAATATACAAATTGGTAGCTGGAGTGGAATTTGAATATCATCCAGCAAATATTTCACCCAGAGTAACTCAGCTGTGCATGTTGTCAGAACTACATATTCTGCCTCTGTAGAAGACAAAGCAACACTAGTCTTTTTCTATGTTGCACAACAGACGGTGTTTCCAAAACATTTTAATAGATAACCAGAGGTAGATCTTGTGTCTTCTTTTCTATTCCAGTTTGCATCAGCATAGGCCAGAAGACCTTCTTGACTCCCCTTTTGATAATTTAGTCTCATGTTGACGGTCCCTTTGATACATCTCAAAACTCTTTTTAAGCTTTTCTAGAGTTGTTCCAATGGATTGTTTTAGTATCTGCTCAAGAAGTTGACCACAGCACACAAATCAGGTCTTGTCGCTGTCACTGCATACATCAAACATCCAATCAACTCTCTGCAGGGCTTATTGATCATTTTTCCTTCCTTGAATTCCAGTTTAACTTCCATAGACATCTTGACCGGATTACAATCTTGCATGTTGAATCGTTGTAGCAAATTCTTCAAGTATGATGTTTGGCTCAGAAACATTTCACTGTTGTTCATAGAAATCCCAATTCCCAAGTATGATTGTGGTTCTCCCAGTTCCTTCACTTTGAACTTCTGCTTTAACTTAAATTTCACTCTGTCCATTTCCTCTCTATTATTTCCTGCCATCAAAATGTCATCAACACAGAGCATAATATAAATGACAACTTCCTTTAAAATCATATAATAAAGATATTTATCTGTTTCTGACTGAGTGAATTGTATAGACATAAGAAAGATATGAATAGAGTGATTCCATGCTAGTAGTGCTTCCTTTATGCCATATAAGGATTTATGTAACCTGCAAACCAAACCAGTTGTGTCTTTCAGTTCTTCTGGAATACTCACTCCTTCAGGAATAGTCATGTACAAAGGGGGACCCAAAAATAACTGGAATTTCTTTCTAGAAACCATATACTTTATTGTTTTCAAAAACAGCCTTAATATCCTTTGGAGTACTCTCCATTAGCATTAATACACTTGTCCAAACATTCATTCCAGTGTTCAAAGCACCTTTTAAATTCATCCTCTTTGATACCTGCTAGCACTTTCATGACACAGCGTTTTACGTCTTCCACATCCGCAAAACGCTTCCCTCTCAAGTCTCTTTTCATCCTTGGGAATAGGAAGAAGTCCGAGGGTGTTAAATCCGGTGAATAGAGCACATCGGTCATGGTAGTCATCTTTGTTGAGGCCAAAAACTGGTGAACACTGAGAGCTGTGTGCGTGGGAGCATTGTCATGATACAGGAACCACATGCCAGAATCCCACAAAGCCGTACGTTTTCGTGACAAACTTCTGCGAAGCCATTTCATAACTTCCAAATAGAATTGTCAGTTTGCTGTCTGGTTTTCAGGGAAAACTTCTGAGTGTGTGATCCCTTTGATGTCAAAAAAAAAAAGGTCAACATTGTTTTCACATTTGATTTCACTTGTCGAGCTTTTTTTGGTCGAGGTGAACCAGGTGACTTCCATTGTGATGACTGTTGTTTACTTTCTGGATCATACCTATAGCACCATGACTCATCACCTGTAATGATTTTGTTGAAAAAATGTGGATCATCTTTGAATGCATCCTTCATTTCGAGACAGGCTTGAACGCGACGATCCCTTCGATCTCCTGCAAGAAGCTTCAGCACAAATTTTGCTGCCACTCTTTGGATCCTCAAATCGATGGTCAAAATGTGCTGAATTGAGCTCCATGACAACCCAGACAAGTTCTCAAGTTGGTTGATTGTCCTGCATCAATCTTCACCGATGAGATCATGGATTTTGTCAATGTTGTCTTCGCTTCGAGCAGTTGAAGGTCGACCGGAAGGGGGCTGATCTTCAACCACCATTTCTCCCTTTTCAAATCAAGAAAACCGTTTGTACACTTGCGTTTTACTAAGAGCATGGTCTTTGTAGGCTGTCTGAATCGTCGCAACAGTTTCTGCTGCATTCTTGCTGAGCAAGAAACAAAACTTCACTGCTGCATGTTGTTCGTAAGAACTAGCCATGTCCTCATGTCACATCTGCACTGTATGCACACTCAAAGAACTGCCAAAGAAACCACACGTCTCAC
Source organism: Schistocerca americana (assembly GCF_021461395.2). Taxonomy (NCBI): domain Eukaryota; kingdom Metazoa; phylum Arthropoda; class Insecta; order Orthoptera; family Acrididae; genus Schistocerca; species Schistocerca americana. The sequence continues at coordinate 163,433,894 of NC_060121.1, read as the reverse complement.
TGTTGGGTGATGCTGCATGGCAGAATGACTCAGCAGAGCTCCTACTACAACCCTATGGTGGCACAACCTGCTACTACAAGTATACGATGTGCAGCATTATGATTCCGGTTACTTTTGGGTCCCCCCCTCATATATTTCCTCCTTGAGTAATCCATGAAGAAAAGCATTGGTGACATCAAATTGTTCCAGAACCAGTCCTAGTTGATTGTAATAACTAGCATTGTTCTAACAGTTGCAAGTCAAGCCACTGGTGCATATGTTTCATTGTAGTCATATCCACTTTTCTGTGAAAATCCTTTTGCCACAAGTCTAGCCTTGTGTCTTATGATGTTTCCATCCTTGTTCTTTTTTAATTTGAACACCCACTTTCTGCCAATAGTCTCCATCCAGGTGGTAATTTAACAAAGATCCAAGTCTTCTTTTACTTTATAGAGTCAGTTTCATCCTGTACATACCAGCATTCCTTATCTTCACAATTTGCAATTTCCTTATAACTTTTCAGTACATCATGCACAAATGAATCAGCATTGAGTGCAAGAACAGCATAGTCTTTCAGATATTTAGGAGGGTTCCTCTTCCTGGTAGAACATCAAACAGTTTTCTTTTCTGATAAATTTTTAGCTTCCTCTTTGTCACTGGTCAGTTCTGGTATGGGGATTCTTTCATTACCCCCATCACTTGGTTTGGCATCTTCATCAATGATGTCTTCTTCATTATCATCCTTTTCAGATGATTCCTGTACAGATTCTGGGATCCAGTCCACAGCTGGTTTACTTTCAAAGTCAAATCTTCCTTCATAGAAAACAATGTTCCTTCCTTTGACTATTTTTCCTTCCTATGGACACCAAAGCCTGTAGCCATTAGGACAGTAACCAGTGAAATAGCAATTTAAGGACTTGCCTTCAGATTTCCCTGTTCTCAATTCCTTTGGTACCAGTAGATAAGCAATACATCCAAACACTCTCAGCTTACTCAAATTAGGCTTCTCATTATAACATGAAGCTGCAGGCACTTTTCCTTCCAAAGCCGCTGCAGGACTTCTGTTAATCAGGTACACGGCAGTACAAACTGCTTCTGACCAGAACATTTTATCTATTTTACACTGAAGTACCATACAATGAGCTTTTTCAATAATAGTTCTGTTCATTCACTCTGAAACACCATTTTGCTGAGGAGTATATCTGATTGTAAGCTCAAACTGTATTCCTTGTTCTTCAAAAAACTGTTTCAATTCATTTGACATGTATTCATGGCCACTGTCACAGCACAATCTGCTAATCTTCAAGTTGAAGTGAGCTGTAGCCATAGGGTGAAACATCTTCAGATAGTGAGTTACCTCTGATTTCGATTCCAGTGCACAGGCCACTGTGAAATGTGTAAAGTCATTGACAAACGTGAGCACATACTTCTTTCCATTGAATGATTCTGGTGCAATTGGCCCACACAGATCACTGTGGATCAACTGAAGAGGTCTGGTGGTATGTTTCCTATTGTGATTGTATGGCAGCTGTGATTGTTTTCCTTTGACACAATTTAAACATTGTTCTGTGGAGATTGTTGAACTGCCCAGTTTCATACCACCAACTTGTGACTGGAGGTGTTTAATGTCATCATAACTCAAATGGCCTAATCTGCTGTGCCACAGTTTTGCATTAGTTGCAGTTGAAGCAGCTGATAAGGCTTTTCGTTGCAAAAAATGTAGAACATATAACTGAGATTCGTTCCTATTTGCAATGTCAACAGTTTCTTTTCCCTTTTAATTAAACCTTGAACTATTTCAAACGTGATACTAAAACCATTCATTTCCAGTTTTCTAACTGGCAGCGAATTATAATTAAGATCAGGCATAGATAAAACATCTTTAATCATTATCTGAATTTCCTTTCCTTTTACCACACTAGTGACTTTAATTTCTCCTTTTACTTTAACCTCAAGAGAAATGCCTGACTTAGCTACTCTGACTTTAACTGGCTGTTCCAGTTTCCTTAAATTAGTGAGAAGTATCTTACTGTTAATCAGATGTTCCACTGTGTTAGAGTCCAAGACCCAATTTATGTTGTTCGTTCACTGATCTTCATTTGATGCTGCAAAACTAAACCCATCTTCCTCTTTTACATTAGATACAACCACAGAGTTGCTGATTCCCGAGTTCTTGTGTCCAGGCTTCCCGCATTGGTGACAAGTAAAGTTGAAAGAAGTTCCTTGTTGACTTCTTGTTTTACTGGTGTCTGATGAACCCTTTATTAGATACTGTTGAGTCTGAAAAACTGTAGGAAATGGTGTTTCATCATTTTTGTTTTTCCCAATGACTCCCTTCCGCTTTGATTCTTCATCCAGTAGCCTATTTTTCACAAAGCTCAGCATCAAGTCTTTCATTGAGAATGTTTTGATTGCAGTGACCACTACGTTGTATTCCGCAGGCATCGTTAAAAGCAAATGGCACACTATGTCCGTTTCTTCAATAGTAGCTCCAGTTGAATGTAAATCACAAATCAGTTTATCAAAGTGGTTAACTAGGAAATCATTTGTGGCTTTAGATTTCATAGTTAACAATTGTTTTCTCAACCGAAGTTGACCAGCAATTCCTTTTCTCTCAAATGTATTACACAGAGAGGTCCATAAATCAAAAGAAGTTACTTTATCTTTCGTGTGTTCCAAGTGACTGTCAGCAATGCGTTGAACAAGATGAGACTTACATTTACGATCTTGTTTAGCCGTTTCAGCCAATCGTGTTTCCTTTGTGGCACGCAGTGTGTTCTCCTCTCCATCAACAAATTTCAACTTTGTGAGATAATTCGCTTGCACAAATGGCAATAGTTCCAGTTCCTCAAGGAGAATTTACAACATGAATTTCCAGTTGTTGAAATTTGTTCCCTCAAATAAAGGAATACAATATTTTTCCACTTCAGTTGCCATCTCGGCTTAACTTTACATGAGAGTACACTTGAGGCCAGGTATTTATATCACAGATTCCATTTATTTAAAACAAATCTTGGCCTTTAACCTGATGTAATTTAGTTTCTTACAATAACATAAGACACGTAAAGTTAAAAACTACTAGATGGTTTTTATTAAACTGAAAGGCGTAACAGAACAACCGAACAAAAATGCCTGTTTACCTTTTGATGGTACAGCACTTAACACAGGTCACACAGAGAATCATTAAAATTGCAATCTTAACATTTTTATTGCATTTCAGATCTAGATTTCAACTGACATTCCATCTATCATCAGTGTTATAAATATAAATAATAAAAAAATCAGACAGAAGTAACACATTGACCAAATGCCTTGTCACAGTTGCACACAATTACAATTTTATAATTACAGGCCATTATAAGTAACTATGTAGACTGAACATAATTCTAGCAACAGATGTTCAGTCTTCATGACTGCTGACAATGTTATGTAACAGTGGAACTGTAACTGTGTACAGCTGTGACATGGCAGTTGATCAGTGTTCTGTTTCTATGTCTGATTCTTGTATTGTTTGTCATTATTGCACTGATAATTGCTGCAGTGTCAGCTGAAACCTAGATCTTCAATGCAACAAAAGAGACATATGATATTATAACCGATGCTGCCCTTCTTTCTGTCCTGGATTACATCACGGTCATGTGGCACAGCCATTCCCATGGAATTGAACATGATCATCACATACCTTTTATGTTCTAATATTCTAATATTGTGTTCAAATTTAAAATTGTTCTTGACAAACTCTTTCTTTTGAAATCCTTATATACTCCCCCCCCCCCCCCCCCCCCTTCTCACTCTCTCTCTCTCTCTCTCTCTCTCTCTCTCTCTCTCTCTCTTTTCCTCTCTCTCTTGCACACTGTGCTTACGTCTCAATAAGGTCAATGTTATTTATCTTAACTTGTTAGCTCTAAAATAGAAATATAAACAGTCTATCAGTGTACAGTACCATTGCCTTAATCAAATGCTTCATAAAATTTGGGTAAACAACTCATATTTGAGAATGCTATGTTTTTCCTAAATAATTCTGAATAAGTGCCAGGATGTATTCTTTAGCAAGGTCATGACTAGTACAGTTTCTAGTGTCTATTTTTCTCACTTCTTTTGTTACTCATTTAGATCATTTAGTGTACAGAAAAGCATATCCCCGCATGGAACAAGTCATGACGCATTTCTAAATTCTCTTTGAGAAAAACATAGAGTTTCCTGATGTGGTTTATGGAAATCACAGGATATGACTGCCAGGATTCCTGGGCCAATGTTATCATGCGTCTCCTCCTGAATTTGAGTCCATTTTTTCCCACGCAACCAAAATTAGATGATGCTAGGGGCTCCAGTTGTATTCTCAGTCCAAAATTGATTTGTAATCTGCCACAGGGAACTGCAGTAGTACTGTCTGTTATGTTTTATATTTAACCATGGTGGGCAGCTATTTATACAAGTTAACTCAAATAAAAATTGTCCTCTCAGTTAGTTTTCAGCTTTCTGCATTTTTTCTCACAGCCTGGAATGATGGTCTGTATTTACTCATGGCTACTTTTCTAACAGTTTAAACTGCAATAGTGTGCAGTGCCTGCATATGTTGTCTTAGCTCTATAGTCACTTTCAATTATTATTGGCCCTCAATAACATCTTCCTTCATTTCTGAATATCTTTAATTTTCTTTTCTAATTACGCCTTTATTCCAGATTTAAGGGAAGATGTGATACAAAAGGTATCTCTTAACACATTCCTAAAATTGTTGTTTGTACAAGCTGCTTTATTATGTAATTACTCATGTTTGTCCACTAACATTCCTTTAATTTCATTCAAAGAATAACAGATGTGTATTTTCATTCACAGTTAAATTATAAATGATCAAAGTTTGTGGTGTGTGATCCAAAGCCTTATCTCACAACAGCTTAAACATTTTTATTCTAATGTTCAAGTACATCTGTGTATTGTCCGCCAACATTTTTTTTTTCTTTATTTTATTAGCTTAGTAAATGGAAATATGGGATTAACCTATCTCTCGAATTTTTGATAAAGGACAATCATGAAAGTAAGTGGCATATGCTACATTTATCCTTTGGATATGTGATGCTAGAATTTGCTTTTTCCACATGACCACACAGCTGCAGGTAATCAATTTGTTTGGTTCTATGGGCTGCTTTCCAACCAATAAAAAAGATAGCACTCTTTATTTCTTCTCACTCCTCTGCCCTCTTGTCAACAGGCCATTGGCAAGTAGTGGGGTACTCCTTATCCAGAGAGTCACTTGATCACGAGAGCCTCAACCATGAAAAAAGGCTTCATCACAAGAAAGTGAGGTAGGCATTAGGTTGGGAGAGACTCATTAGGGCACAAACCAAGTGTGGCAGGTCAAGAACATAGAGAAGCATTTACTGATAATTTCTGACTGTTTAACACATGTGCGTGCAATAAATAGATAGGTGTTTAGTTAATTCTTTTTTCTAAATAAATCTGTTAGCATCTTTTAGATTTCCATATCAAGTTACAGCACTACAGTCTGCTTTTAGAGAAAGGACTAAACTCATTGTTATATGTATTTAATTAACAATGCACTGCAGCTTTTAAAAAGTCACCAGCCACTCAAGTGTAGTGTTATGAATTGCACAAATTTGCACATATGTTGTATAGGAAGTTTTATGTTTAGTGACATTACATTACAAAATTCTTACACATTAAAAAAAATTACTGCTGACTGTGAAAACACTTGCACAGTATTATTTGTGCTAATTACTTTATTTAACTTAACAGGCTTTATCCACAATACCACAACTCACTACTGCAAATAATCTGAATATGCAAAGTGCAGGAAATGTTTCATATGCATGTCAGTGCTGAGAAAATATAAAACTTTTAAGTGTCAGGTATCTTCACCACATAGTGTTCATTTATGGTATTTCTAAATCATCATTACTCATCTGGAATTGCATGGTAGGAGTTTTGATATCGTTAATGGTCGTTAATGGAGACTGTGTGTGTTTTATCTCAATTAATTGATGTGTAAATTTTTTTGTTAATATTCTCTATTTTTGTGGTTAATAGGTCAGTAAGTACATGTTATACCAGATTAATCAAACAGACGATGGCAACTGATGCTACATAGCCAGTGTTTGTTATTAATAAAAAGAAATGATAATGTTTCTTCATTACCGGTATTTAAGAAGTTTGCTGTATTCAAGTTTTACATTTTTCCACCAAATCATCATTAATCAGTGATGGTAACATTTGTAAGAAATGAGCACAGTATATTCACCATTGTGAATTGTCAAACATATCTTGAATTCACCATTACTACTTGTTGTTAAACATGTTTTATATTTAGTTACCGTGGCCCACAAATAAAACAAAAGAAAACTATGATGTAAGCACAATATATTCCTAAAAATAGAACAACAGTATAGAAAGGATAGATTACTACCCACTACAAAGAGGAGGTATTGAGTTGCAGAGAGGCATAATGAAAAAGAATGCTAGAATTACTCAGCTTTTGGGCTACAACATTCTTCAGAAGTAGAAAACACACACATCTGTACAAGTACATCTCTCACACAGATGTCCCCTAGTATCTCACAGCAGTAAGTCCCAACTGCAGCTGTGTCTGAGGTGTGTGTCAGTCTAGCTGGAGTAGGCAGTGTGGATCTGGAAGAGGTGTGGGGAAGGGAGAAGGAGGGTAGGGTTGGGGAAAGTTGCTAGTGCTGCCTGTGGGAACATGCAGGGACATCGAGATCGAGTGGACGGTGTGCTGTTGGAGGGGGGTGGGGGGGGGGGGAAATGCAAGGAAGGGGAAGGAACTATGTATGTATATTGATGGGATGGAGGGCATGTGTAGCCCTGGACTGGTAGTAATGAGATACAAGGCATGTGTAGTACTGAGGTGGGAACAAATGTCTTCTACCCCATAAATGCACCTATACACTCCTTTCTCTTTTTCTACTTCTGTCCCCCTCCCTTCCCCCTCCTCCAATGCCCCCCCTGCCCACCCCCACTGTACAGCATCCCTCTGCTGTACCTAGCAGCCCTATCCTGTACTCATTACTGTCATGCACACTCCACAAAGCAGCACTTACACCTTCCCTCAAGAGTACCCTGCTATCCCTCCACCTCTCCGTCACCTTCCTGTGCCTGTTCCATACTTCACTGTCTACTCAGCTAGACTGCTGTTCATCTCAGACACTACTATTGTTGAAGAATGTAGTCAATACTGAATGTTTTTAGCATTCTTTCTTATTGTGCCCATCTGTCAATCAGAACCTCCTCTGTGGCACAAGTAGAAAACTATCCTTACAATATTGTTCTTTTTCCATCCTAGACTTCCCATTGTTAAAAGCTCAAATGAATTGATTTAAATTAATTTTATTTTTCTAGTGGCTGTGTGCATTTGTTTAATAAATATCTGAAAATAGGATGTATTGTATGTCCTTTTTTTCTGCATCTTAACAGAAGAATAGCATTATCATTGATTGTTGAGTACAAAGTATCATAATATCTTGCAAGTCAGAGGCCAGTAAATGTATAAGGCAATAAGCTGTTGTCAATTATGACTTTTGATTTTGAATTCATATTTTAAGAACTGTGTGTTTGTTTCTGAAGAAAAGGTGATTGTACATTAGTTTGCTGTTCATTAAGAGGAATACTTTACATAAAGTTCCTGAGCTGTCCAAAGACTGAAATCACACATAACTCTTTCATTTTTTCAAAGACAGATTTCACAGGGTCTCACATGCAAGTCTAGTTGTTATGGTACATAATATGTTGTTTGCAGTAATTTGTAGTTAGCATGACATAAAAATTGTGTCAACAACATCTATGTTAACAAAATCTGTTTTATTTTTCAGGGGGCCTGTGTCTTATATGTTGTGGCATATCTATGGCTTTTGCCCATGGTGCTGGCAGTTATGTATTCATCCTGTTTGATAACTTCAGTGGAAACTTTCCCTTGCTCATTATTGCCTTCTTTGAATGTGTGGGTGTTTCTTATGTATATGGACTAAAAAGGTAAGAGTACTATCTTAAAGTAAGAACTAAGGTAACTAAAGCAATTTCAGTTATTTACAGTATTGAGATTTACATGAAAACTATTAAGAGAAGAGCATTTAATAGTGTATTGTATAATGTAACACTCCTATATCCACTGTAGCACTTCACTGTTCAAAACAGCCATCCTAAAACTGTTCTGCCAGGTGTATTTTAATCACTATGCTTATGATGTATTACTTGCACCACACAGGTACTAGTAGATACACATTGCAGTGATACAATGGTAGCAGTGATACAAGCACATATTCTTCACCATCTTAATTAAAATAATAAAAAATAAAACGAATTCTTATTAATGGTGATCCACAGGTTTTAATAAAACAAAAATCACACTTCATAGATTATTGTGAAAGTTTATTTCATGGTTAATTCATCTGACACACTCATAATACAATCAGAAGTTCCCCAAATATAAATTGACAGCCTTCTAACAGACTCTGCTGCAGTGCCAGCTCATAGGTATACATTCTGGGTGTTTACAAAGTTTTAAATACAGTTAAATATCAGGATGCAAAATTAATAGCATCTGCTGTATAACAGTTATGATTATCAACATATTTATACAACTTAAGCTGCTTTCAATGATAATAATAATAATAATAATAATAATAATATGCAAAACTTGTCTGAAAAGAGGAAGAATTGTTTTTGTGGAATTTTGTTGTTTTGCACATATTTAAGTACAGTTTATGGCAAGAATGAAATAATATTTGAGCTTTTGCTACTTTCCATTTTGCATTTTTATGTAAGTGGGACTTTTCATGTTTCTTTTATTTTTTGGCCAAATGTACAGGATCCCTAGTTCATGTATTAGTTAATGAATTACTGGTAACTTCCATGCTGAAAATCAAACATTCTTATGTTATATCCACACATCAACTTAAACTTGTTATACACTTCTTTGTTAAATGTTTGCTCGTAGTCACGCTTATTTGATTTCGTTACTTTCTCAGACAGCGGATCTTGTCTGGGAGGCCCTACTTACTTTGCGGCTGATTTTTCTCAGTAAATTTCTTTTCTGTTTGCGCTTAATAGAGGTTCAACAGAGTTCATGTTGACACTGCACATTATTAAAGTCAAGTAGTGCTATCTACCAACAAGGTCACTTGACTAGAATACAAATGAGGCACTGAGAGCCTTAAGGATAAAAAGCACACTGTCTTCGACCCCCATATTTAAGTGAAAATCAGAGAAACCAGTAACTGCCTTTCATGAATGTTCAGACTTACATACAATGTGAGCCTACAGTACAGATAAACCTGACCCACCATAAGATCAACAGCTATCAGAAGCATGAACAAATTCTACAGTCTCACAATCAATGATGATGCTGTTTATGGTTCCCAGTGCCTCAAATGGATTACTGTGCGATAAAATCCAAAACTTCATGCACTGTATCTCATTCAGAATCCCACAAAATAGGTTTTTCTATCAGTATAGCTATAACATATACCGATAACTCATCTAATTTTACTATATATTGAATGAACTGGCATATTTGTGTAGTGTGCTACCGCCTAGTGGGATTTATGCCAAGTTAATGTGGATAAACGTCTGCTGCAGAGTGCTACCACCTGGTGGCATCGACATAAACTTGTAGTTGAGTGGTAAGGGTTAGTAGTGCACATCGTGAACTGTGCACATTTTTTGTCAAATCTGTATGTATTTGACCCATAAGGAAATTACGTCACAAAAAATTGTACACGTGCAGAAGATTCTTAAAACATGCACAAGTGAAGGTTTGCTCACAACCCTGATGCCAAATTTCACTGAGTCTAGTGCAGCAGTGTTGCACAGAACAGTAGATTTAGTGCCATGTATTTCAGATTACCACATCTACATTATGTTTAACAGTATTCAAAGAAAAATAATCAATAAATCTGCAAGGTGTCAAAGTTAGGGTATTTATTTGCTCTTGTGCTCTTACACACCAGCCACCACTGCTTTGCTGCGTATCAGTATGTAGAGTTTTAACATTCAAGTACGTAAATTACTTAATTGTTCAACAGTCACCAGCTATGTAGACCATATGCTGCACCAACAGACTCCACTGCATTCTGTCTGTTGCTGTTTCCTCCCAGTAGACTAAATTCAGAGCTTTGGCATCTTTCTTTATGTTGCCTTCTCATCTGTTTCTTGGTCTAACCAGGGGTCTTTTTGTTGTAATGTGTGCAATGAAAGCTTGCTTAGGAAGCCAGGTCTCTGACATATGCCCATTGGAGGCCTCTGCTATTTTGTTATTGTAAAATGTTGGGCACCTTCATGATCTTATAAATTTCATTATTTTTTCATTCTTTCTGTATATCTTCATCTCGCATCAGGTCCCAGATTCTCTTCATCGGCTTTCTTTTGAATGTGAGAAGCTTTTGCATACCCCTTTTAGTTAATGTCCAGCTTTCTGAATCATAGAGGAGAATGGGGGAAATAAGGGCATTGTATATCTTCATTTTTGCAGAATTTAATCTGGCTTTAGACCCAAACATATCTCTGAAGGTATATAGACAGATGGAGCTAGCAGAAATTCTTTTAAATTATTACAAATTTTCTTAGTGATAAAGGAGCCAAAATAATGCAGTACTGAGTCTCACTGTATAATAATGACAATGTTTTATTCATGAAACAAGCACAAAAATGTGATACATTTTTGCAAAGAACCTAATGGTATTCCAAAAGGATAGGCTAAACACAGTTGTCGGTGATGTGTTTGTTGCTGTTAGTAGTTCATCTTGTCACGAAATTGAAGTAGATACTTCCTGTGAGCTAGTATGGGCAGAGGTCTTTGCTGGCAACCAGATAAAATAATAATTGAATCCTTTTACTGACCTCCAAGTTCAGATGATACAATAGCTGAAAGGTTCAAAGAAAAGTTGAGTTTAATAGCAAACATATACCCAACTCTCACAATTATAGTTGGTGGTGACTATAATTTACCCTCAATATGTTGGGGAAAATACATCTTTAAATCTGGACGTATGCATAAAACACATCTGAAATTGTGCTAAATGCATTCTCCAAAAATTATTTTGAGCAGTTTTCATGAGCCCATGCAAATAATAAACAGTTGTGAAAACAAACTTGACCTCCTAGCAACGAATAATCCTGATTTAATAACAAGCATCAAAATGGATACAGGGATTAGTAAACACAGGGTTTTGTAGTGAGATTGAATATTGTAACCACCAAATCTTCCAAAAATAAACAAAAAATATACCTGTTCAAAAAAGCAAATAAAAATTCATTTGACGCCTTCCTGAGAGACAATCCCCACTCCTTCCAAATTAACAATGTAAGTGCAGACCAGATGTGGCTTGAATTCAAAGAAATACTATCAGCTGCAATTAAGAGATTTATACCAAATAAATTAACACATCATGGAGCTGATCCTCCTTGGTACATTAAACAGGTCAGAACACTGTTGCAGAAACAATGAATAAAAAATGCCAAATTTAAACAGATTAAAGATCTCCAAGATTGGCCTTCTGTTACAGAAGCTCATAATTTAGTACAGACTACAATGTGAGATGCTTATAATAGTTTCCACAACAAAACTTTGTCTTGGAACCTGGCAGAAAATTCAAAGAGATTCTGGTCATATGTGAAGTATGCTAGTGGCAAGACACAATCAGTGCCTTCTCTGCATGATGGCAATGGAGATACTATCAAAGACAGGGCTGCTCCAGCACAGTTACTAAACATAGCCTTCCAAAATGCCTTCACAAAAGAAGATGAAGTAAATATTCCAGAATTTGAATCAAGAACAGCTGCCAACATGAGTAATGTAGAAGTAGATATCCTTGGAGTAGTGAAGTAACTTAAATCACTTAATTAAATCGTGGTCGTGCGGTAGCATTCTCGCTTCCCATGCCCGGGTTCCCGGGTTCGATTCCCGGCGGGGTCAGGGATTTTCTCTGCCTCGTGATGGCTAGGTGTTGTGTGCTGTCCTTAGGTTAGTTAGGTTTAAGTAGTTCTAAGTTCTAGGGGACTTATGACCACAGCAGTTGAGTCCCATAGTGCTCAGAGCCATTTGAACCATTTTTGAACTTAATTAAAGTAAGTCTTCAGGTCCAGACTGTATACCAATTAGGTTCCTTTCAGAGCATGCTGATGCAGTAGCTCCATAATTAACAATCATATACAACTGTTTGCTCTACGAAAGATCTGTACTCAAAGACTGGAAAGTTGCACAGGTACTACCAATATTCAAGAAAGATAGTAGGAGTAATCCAATAAATTACAGGCACATATCATTAACAATGATATGCAGTAGGATTTTGGAACATATATTGCATTTGAACAGTATGAATTACCTTGAAGAAAACGGTCTAGTGACACACAGTCAACACAGGTTTAGAAAACATCATTCTTACAAAACACAACTGGCTCTTTACTTGCACAGAATGTTGAGTGCTGTCGGCATAGGATTTCAAATTGGCTGCAAATTTCTGGATTTCTGGAAGGCTTTTGACACTGTAACACACAAGCAGCTTGTAGTGAAATTGCGCACTGATGGAATATCATCTCAGTTATATGACTAGATCTGTGATTTCTTGTCAGAGAAGTCACAGCTCATAGTAATTGACAGAAAGTCATTGAGAAAATAGAAGTGATTTCTGGCATTTCCCAAGGTAGTGTTATAGGCCCTTTGCTGTTCCTTGTCTATATAAACAATTTGGGAGACTAGCTGAGCAGCCGTCTTATGTTGTTTGCAGATGAAGCTGTCATTTATCAACTAGTAAAGTCATCAGAAGATCAAAACAAATTGCAAAACGACTTAGAAAATATATATGTATGGTGCCAAAATTGGCTATTGACCCTAAGTAATGAAAAGTGTGAGGTCATCCACATGAGTGCTAAAAGGAATCCATTAAACTTCTGTTACACAATAAATCAGTCAAATCTAAAGGCAGTACTTTCAGCTAAATATCTATGAATTACAATTAGGAACAACTTACATATGAAGGAAGACATAGGAAGGCTAACCAAAGACTGCATTTTATTGTCAGGGCACTTAGGAAATGTAACAGATCTACTAAGCAGACTGCCTACACTAACTTGTCCATCCTCTTTTAGAATACTGTTGCATGGTGTGGGATCCATACCAAATAGGACTGATGGAGTACATCAAAAAAGTTCAAAGAAGGGCAGAACATTTTGTATTATCATGAATTAGGGCAGTGAGTGTCACTGAAATGATACAGAATTTCGGATGGGCATCATTAAAACAAAGGCGTTTTATACTGTGGAGGAATCTTCTCACAAAATTCCAATCACCAACTTTCTCCTCTGAATGTGAAAATATTTTGTTGATGCCAACTTACATCGGGAGAAATGATCACCATGATAAAATAAGAGAAATCAGAGCTCGATTGGAAAGATATAGGTGTTTGTTCTTTCTGCACACTATACGAGATTGGAATAATAGAGAATAGTGAATGTGGCACAATGAACCTTCTGCCAGGCACTTAAATGTGATTTGCAGAGTATAAATATTGATGTAGATGTAGATAATGCAACCACACATTTTAAGGAGTTGTCCTCTGTACCACTGAGTTCATTGTGATGAAAGTCCTAAATAACAGTACAGTATAAGTAACTAGAAAGTGTGCCAAATACAAATGTGAAAGTATAAAATTGTTTATGAATATCAGAAACAAATAAAACAAAAGATCTTTTATTGATTATCAGAAGACTCCTACTTAAATTAATAAATACTTAACACTTTCATTGCCTTTTATCTCTAAGATCTTCAATGTCAACAACAGAAAGTAACTGTCTTAATTTATAAAAGTTGCTTCTAGTGAGTGACTTAGTGAGACTGTCTACTTACTGATCTGCAGAGCTGGCACATACACAGATGATTTTTTTTTTCATACAATTTGACATGTCACATCTATGTATTTTGTTGGTTTGTGATGCTCAGGAGTCTTGATCATCTGTATGGCACTTCAACAATCCTTATGCACGTTGGTAGTGATTTCCTTTAGCCTCATAATATTCTACAAAATTGGCTGGTTCCACATGATTTCTATCTCACTTTGACAGGAAACTAGATATTCTGCTTCTGTTGTTGGCAAGACAACCACCTTCTGCCTGTGACAGTTCTAAGCTATGGTGGCTCCACCAAGTTTAACAACAAAACTGTTGGTTGGTTTCTAGTAAGAAGATATTCTGCATGACCTGAGTCACTAAAAACAAACAAACGGATATCCCTATATTTCTTGGATAATAGTGGCCATAAGAGATAGTTTCCTTTAGGTACTTCAAAATTCTCTTCACAACTTTCCAGTGTGTCTTTTCTGGTTTTCCAAGTTGCTGACTAGCATTGTGCACTGCAAAAGTGATATCAGGTCTGGCTGCTATTGATAAAGCAAGTTTCCAATATTGCAATGGTGTGGAGATAATGACTTGGCACTGCTCATAGTTACATCAGATTCCTGCTCCAAATCATAGAGCAACAGACTGATAACTTTTCTAGGCTCTGATTCAACCAGACCATCTTAGCTAGGATGGTAAATTGCTAGTATAGTCAAGAATCCACCCATGCCATTTAAAAAAATGCGGGAATCTGCATCCATTACCATTAGGTCAAATTTGTTTAGCAAACTGGTGAATCTTTCATTCCATACTCTTGACATTCATTTGAGTCAATGAGCCAGCAAAAAATTAGTGCACCTGGAAATATGATATTGATTTTGATCCGATGACAGTGTACATCACCTGGGAGATAGTAGACATACTAATAATGGTTTCAACATCATCCACTCACAGATATCATAATGGCATAGCTACCAGAGTGCCATATGTGCCTCCCCTGTAAAAGGGAATGCTCATAGCCAGAAGACTGTGTGGTGCAAACTAATGAAGCAAACAGGCACCCATGCCACAGAGATGCACTTGTGCATCCTACATTCAGCTTACTGAGTTTCAAAGGGGTGAAATTATGACCTTCAGAGTGGTGGGATCATCTTTTCAGAGGAATTCTGCACAATTTAACATTTGTATCAGTTGTGCAACAGTGCTGATGTTGGTGGTCACATGAACATTCGATGTAGACCTGGTGAGCACTGTCTCATAGAATGCTTTCATCCAAGACACACTGACACCACCCCAGGCCTATTGGTCCAGGGTGCGATAAGCTACTTCACCTTCGCTGTTTCTGTAGGACACTAACCAGCACTTGGTATGTGCAGAATGTTGTTAGAACCATTCTTTTGCCATACTTGCAACAGGAAAGAGATGTGTTGCTCCAACAGGATATTCTCACCTGCACAGTATCTGTGAAACTCATTGTTGTCTGCATGACAGGCAGCAATTTCCCCAGTCAACACAATCTCCAGACTAGTCTCCAACCAGGCACGTGTGGCAGATGATGGAATGACAAGTGAGTTGTGTGACTCGTCAGCCAACAACTCCTCCAGAACTATGTGACCAGATCAAGCAGGCATGGCATACTGTATCCCAGGACAGTATTTGCCATTTGTACAACTGGCTGGATGCCAGAGTAAGCACCTGCAATGCCAACCATGGAGGCTACACCGTGTACTAATATGAGTGTTTCAGCATGGGTTGATACTTGGTACCTCAGAACTGCCTGCGCTGTTAAGATGTAAATGAAATCATTTCATGTACTCCAATGAACTGTTGCAACAATAAATCTTGAGTAAATTGGGAACCTCTGAAAGAGACTATTAATTTTTTCCTGCACTGTATCTTAGTATCGATTGCACTGTATAAAAATGCAATTTTAACATAGAACTGCCTTGTCTCCATGGCTTTGGATGCTCCAATTTTTTATGGGAGTGAAATCTTACAATTAGACTAAAGGTTTCAATATTTTCCATGCCATGTCTCCATCAAAATCCTATGTCTTCAATTTGAGCTTTAAAATTAACTACAGTTCCATCTGTTTTTCTCTTGACTGTGAATATACACCTATTGGCAAGTATTTATTGGTTTTCTGATGGCTCACTCATGATCCAAGTTTCGTTAAATGCATGCATGCCTTCTTGCATGGACTGCTTCTATGTACATGCATGTCCTCTTGCATGGCCAGCTTCTAAGTGTGTGATACTCTTCTTCCTATTTGATTCATGAATTCAGGGCAATCTTCATTGACATTCTGTTTAGTTCAGCTGATTCCAGACTCTGGTCCTTCATCAGGTAATTTAATTTAATTTTCTCAGTCTGGTTGAGGCTTTTTTCTTGAATAGGCTGTTCATTTTTCCAAGTTTCCTGAGTCTGTCTATATAGCAGTCCAATCCAGTCCATAACTTTGAGGTAATTTTCCATCAACACTGATTGCACCTGCTGTCATGTTTATGGTTTCAGCCCATAACCATATTGACAGCCCACCTTCATGAAACTTAGCCCTTGAATTCTTCACCAAAGTTCTATTATAGTGCTCAGCCGTACTGTTGAGCTGTGCCATTCTGTTGGGGACTGTAGACTACTGATTTCTATATACTATCCTGTGATTCTGCATTTTTATATACCTCTTGGTTAATGAATTCTAGTCCATTATCGTTTCTGACCACTTTAATTCCATGCTCAGTCTGCTTATCACTGGTTTTTATGAAACATTCCAAGTGCTTGACCACCTGAGACTTACATCATGAGAATTACACAGTTTTTCAATAGAAATAGTCAACTTTTAACAGAATAAAGTACCACAAACCACCAATAGAATCAACTTGCATAGGGCCACACAACATGGTGGATCAGATAATCTTTCTTGTTGACTCTGAGTCACTTTTGCTGAAGAGCAACTTTTGAATTTTGCCCATCTCCCTTAAACTGAATTTATCTGCATTTCAAGATCTTTTTCACCTGGGAAAAGTTTTGATGTGCAAGCCTTTTGTGCCAGATTTTTAAGATTTACCTTAGTAGTCATATTTGCCTGAAAAAAGCATCATTTTCACTCAGTTAAATCATAAACTTCATCCTATAAAACACTGCTTCATGATCTCACACTGAAACAACATTTCTTCCTTTGAAGAGACTGCATTCAGATTCAAATTTTATTCCCTTGTCTAGAGCTGCTCCAAGTGAGAAAAAATTGAACTGAATCCCTGATACATGTAAAACATTTAACAGGTGTTTCTCACACCATCTTTCTTCATCTGAGGCTAAAATATTTTTTAACTTTTCCTTATGATGGAATGAAGTTACTACTACAAATAAAGATTGCAACTTCACCTCAAATGGACCATAATTTGTGAACCATTCAATTTGATTACACACATGGTCAGTAACACCAGAATCTAAAAGCCACACATTCTCATCTACAAGCTTGAGCTGCTATTGATGAAAAAGTTTTGCTTATCAGGGTATCCCCTCTCAATTTATATTTATTATGACCTTGACCCTCTGATGTAGAGTTTCTGCTTTGTTTTGCTTAATGATGAGGTTTATTATATTTCAAACAGATGTTTCTACAGTCTTTTGCCCAATGATCAGGTTTTGTTACTGTTGCAAAGCTAGATAATTAGCTTTATTGCAAGATAAAAACCAAACTGTAACTCATACAATTCCATTAAAAAGCAGATTCAACATCAGAATAAAATGTATATAAAAACAAAGAGAAAACATAAGTCAGTGACTGCACCAGAGACAATAATTAAAAATAGTTATCACTTCAACATAGCATTAAGCAGCACATAACACTGCACTTCACCATTCCTTCCTTATTGTCAATGATATTTTCTATTGAACTGGACATGTTGTCCAGAATAGGTAACAATGGGTCATGCAAAGGCTGCTGATGGCACATTAGGGGTTGCCTCTGATGTCTGTTGCAACTAATCTGTAACAGGCGGTGGAACAACTGAAGCATTTGTCAAGTCCTTGGTGTGTGCAATGAGTCCATACCAATGTAGGGTGTGTACAAAATAGATGATAGTGGTTGGCATACCCATCACATCAACTTTGAATGTCTCGTCTTCCCTACTGATGACATGGTAAGGTCCATCAAAGGGTGGCTGCAGTGGCATGCCATACAAAGACAAGATAGCACTCCCATAGCTCATCAAAAACAAAAGGGCGATGTGTCTGCTGATCTCTTGGAGCAACAGGACATAGTTACCGGTTTTGTGTATGCAGCTTTTCTATGAAATTTGACGGGTCAGTGCAGTCATCTGGCATGTTGTCAAAGAACTTTCCAGGCAGTCATATTGGCTGGCCATAAACAAGTTCTGCCAATGTGGCTTTCAGGTCTTCTTTCAGCAATGCATGGAGACTCAGGAGGATTGGGGCAGCATCCCTGTCAAATGCTGAGAGTCGTGATGTCGAAGTAACATTTTCAGTTGGCAGTGCATGCATTCAGCTAAACCATTCACTGCTGGGTGGTAAGCTGTAATTCTAATTTTCTTTGTATCCAGTAGAATGGCAAATGCTTTGAACAAATATGACTCAAATTGCCCTCGCTGGTCTGTTGTAATTTGTAGAGGCACACCGAAATGGACGATCCATACCTAAAAGGACGCAGTTGTTGCAAAAGCTTTGGTGGTAATGTCAGTGTTAGGGAACTCCTCAGGCCAGCATGTAAAACAATCAATGGCTGTAAGGCAGTAGGTGTATCCTTCTCATGGTGAGAGAGCCCTATGAGATCTTGCCAAACATGTTCAAATCGATGATGTGGAGGAAGAAACACTCCAGTAGGTGACCTAATGTGCTGCATAACTTTATTCTGTTGACGGGCCACACACTGTCACACATATTGCTTACAATATTTGCCCATGCGTGGCAAGGCAAAAGCTCACTTCACTATGGTGGTAATGGCTTGTACTCTAGCACAACAGGTTATGTAAAGAGGTGATTGATTGTTGCCAAAAGTCAATAGTCAAAAATGGTCATGGTTTGTTAGATGCACTATCACAATACAGCAATTCAGTTGATGGTGGCACCATAATACGACAGAGTTGCAGGGCTTATTGTTACACTAACAAATCTCATAACTTGCTGTCTGATTGCTGCACTGTGGCAAGAGCTTCAAAATCAACTACATCAGTGATTGCTTCAATCAGAGAGGGAGCATCAGCTGGCACATTCAGTTTTCCATCAGCGTGAACAATAGTGGTAGTAAACTGTCTGAATAGTTGAGATGTTACAGCTGATGAGGTGATGTTTTCTCAGGATGCTGGTGAAAAGCATGTATTAGTAGCTTGTGATCTATGATGAGAGTGAACTGCTCTCCCTCCAACATGTGACAAAATTTCTTGATAGCAGCATAGGCTGCATACAGTTCACAGTTATAGGTGGACCAATTCATTTGATATGGCGATAACTTTTTACCAAAAAAGGCTAAGAGCTGCCAGTGCTCATCTATTTGCTGTTGTAGTGCGGCACCTGTTGCAGTGACAGACTCAGCGGCCATTAGGGTGAGAGGTACTCATGGAACTGGGTGCACTAACAGTGTAGCTTCTGTGATGGTAGAGTTCAGCTCAGTAAATGCCAGCTTAGCCTCACTATTCCACTAGAGTTTGTCCTTTGGCTTTGGTGAACCACGCAAGAATTTATTCAGTGCTGTAGCTAGGAGGGCATGATTGTGAACAAACCAATGGTAAAAATTGGTCACACCAAGAAATCAATGTAATTCTTTAACTGTTGTAGGCTGTGGAAAATTAAGTATAGCTTCTGCTTTCATTTTTGTGACCGTATGCCTTGCTCATTGATAGTATAGGTTAGGAACTGTACTTCAACTGCTCCCAAGACATACTTGGATGGGTTGATGACCAGGTCATGTGACCGTAGATGAGTGAAGATCTGTTGTATATATGAGAGGTATTCTGCCTCTGAGTTTGATGTGACCATGATGTCATCAATATATAATGAAAGTCTGTTATGTGTGACTTCAGTCATGAACCATTGAAATGTTTGGTCAACATTCCAAAGGCATTTGTGTAAATTCAAATAGTCCAAACGGTGTGCATCTAGCAGTCTGTTTACATTGTCCAGTGCCAGAGGTATCTGTTAGAATGCACAAACTAAGTCAAATGTAGAAAAGATGTGCTTACCACGGACACTGATCATAAGATCTTTGATATGTGACACTGTGTATTGATCTGGAATGGTTCTGGCATTGAGCTGTCTATAACCACCATTTGGATGTCATCCATTATTCTCTCCTTGGGACCACGTGTAGCAGAAATGACAAATTACTGCTTAAGGGGTAGCAGATTCCTTGTGTAAGCACTGATGAGAATTCCTATTTAATTATCTTCATTTTCTGGGATGTCAAATTGCACAGTCGAGAAGGAAGTGGTGATTCAGATGTAGTCAAAATGTAGTGCACCGTCGAGTGCTGCAAATGCACCAATGTGGGAGCCTGACATGAGATCTCTGGGAGCTGTTTGAGGAGCTCTTTGAACACAGAATCACCGGAAATCATCTATACTGCTGTGTCTTCCAAAGAATGTACTCCACCTTGGCTTGCTAGGTTGGCAGTAGTTTCAAGAAGTTGTTTGTGATGGAAGTCAGGCAGCAGCCCATAAGATCATAAAAAGTCCACTCCAAGTATGGGGTGCATGATGTCCGCAATGACAAAGTTCCATTCAAATTTGTGCTGCAGGCCTAAGTTCAACACAATTGTGACACAACTATAGGGTGCAATTGTAGAACCATTTGTGGTAAAAAGATGGCAATCATCACAGTTGTGATGTGGTAGATGGGCAGACTGATAAACTGACACGTCAGTAACCGTTCTATCAAAAACTGTGACTTTGTGCCATGTTCCATTACAAACAGTCAATTGCTGCCTTCTGGAGAACCAGTGGCTGTAATCACTGATTTCCTGCTGAGTTTCCCTGTTCACTCAGTGGGTGGGCTACACTTCCATGCCTCGGAACCATAACATCAGTGGTACCAACAAAGATAAGCAGCTGCACTTTCCTAGTGAGTGGTGGTGACAAGATAGGCAACTAGTAGTCTCGGTCCATAATGTAACAACTTGTGTGGTGAGCTCAGCAAACTCTGGTTGCAGTGCAGGAAGAGTGTTATCTGCCTGAAGCTGTGGGCAAACAGGTGCGATGCATGTACATGGATACAATTCCACTACATGATCTGCTGTTTGCATGAGTGCATCTACACTCATGCTCACAAATCAAGGATAACTGCAGAATGTGGTACCAGACAATGTGGCACTACATAAAACTGGCGCTAATAGCAAAGGCACAGAGGGAACACACACAACACAGATCTGTATGTCCATGGTATTTATGATAAGTTGAGAAAACTGTTGCGAAAAACATGTGTTACAAAACGCCACTGTGTCCTGCGCATGTACCCTGACATCAATATGGGATACGATCACCATGCACATGTACACATGCCACACAATGGATTGGCATACTCTGGATCATGTGGTCAAGTAGCTGCTAGGGTATAGCCTCCCATTCTTGCACCAGTGCCTGTCAGAGCTCCTGAAGTGTTGTACTGGTTTGAAGATGTGCAGCAATATGTTGACTGAGAGCATCCCAGATGTTCTCGATGGGGTTTGGGTCTGGAGAACAGGCAGGCCACTCCATTCGCCTGATATCTTCTGTTTCAAGGTACTCCTCCACAATGGCAACTTGGTGGGGCCATGCATTATCATCCATCAGGAGGAAGGTGGGACCCGCTGCACCTCTGAAAAGGTGGAAATGCTGGTGCAAAATGACGTCCCAGTACACCTGACCTGTTACAGTTCCTCTGTCAAAGACAGGCAGGGGTGTACGTGCACCAATCATAAACCCACCCCACACAATCAAGCCACGACCTCCATACAGATCCCTTTGAAGGACATTAAGGGGTCGGTATCTGGTTCCTGGTTCATGCCAGATGAAAACCCGGTGAGAATCACTGTTCAGACTATACCTGGACCCATCCATGAACATAACCTGGGACCACTGTTCCAATGACAATGTACTGTGTTCTTGACACCAGGCTTTACGGGCTCTCCTGTGACCAGTGATAACTATTTTTAATGATTATCTTTGGTGCAGTCACTGATTTATGTTTTCTCTTTGTTTTAATATATATGTTTATTCTGTTACTGTGCTTTTTAACTTGTCAATGAGTTACAGTTTAGTTTTTATGTTGCAATAAAACTAGTTGTCTAGCTCTGTAACAATTGTTGACTTTGCCATGATCTCTGATGGTCACTGACATGAAATTCGATGGTCAGTAAAACTTTGTATTGTGCCTCATCATGCTAACATCTGTGTCAACCGCATCATGCATTTTCCTCTTCCCAGTTCAATTTAACTCCATGATGTCAGGCCCGATGCCAACTGTAGGTGTATCTGTTGGTGGAGTAATTAATTGTATGATGGTAAACCCTCTATCATTTTGGCAACAGAATCCCATGCCATGGTTTGCACAACTAGAAAGTCAGTTTGTGCTAACAGGTCTCCAAGCGAATAAACCATGTCTGTTCAGTTGTCTGTAGACTGTGTGTCTGTTGCAGTGGCTGCGTTAAGATCCCGAGCAAGGCTACCTGCAGTACTCCATGACACTCTGTGGGCACTGATGGTGAGATATCAGTCTTCTTGTGGTGTTGTACACTGTTGACATCCCATACTGTAGCACCTGGACATGTTTCCTGTCTGCTGGAATCGTTACCATAATCTTGAGATCACACTAATGGCACATGGAGGGCACATGCTACAACCTGCTGTGTTTGACCGGCCTCCAGTTGCCCTAGTATTCTACCCCTTATGACGTCATCAATATGTGTTCTTTGGGCCATTTTTAACACAAAGTCACCTGAGAACATCTGAAAACGTCTGCACACTTACTCGCTGCACCGTACTCTGACACACACCAAAACACCTCTGCGTATGTGGACTGCTGCCAGCGCCACCGTGCAATGACCGCAGGTCAAATGCACCGCATGGTCATACCCTGAGGTGATTTAAACCAACAAACCATCCACCAGAGCATTGTTTAACCATGTATCAGCATTATCCTTAATTTATGAACACGAATGTAGATTGCTGGCACTCACTGTCAGTATCTTCTGTGCATGAGGTGGCAGGCATGGTAACCACATATTCCACAGAATGTCCTCACTGGCTCTATTTCCTCCTAATGTATGCAGTTGGTATAGTAGATGGGATGGGGTGTGGTCACATAGCTCTTCAGTGTGGAGTAGTTTCTCCAATCTCTCTGCCTCGGGCTGCAAGAACCAGGTAATCAGGACATCGTTGATGATTAAGCAGTGATCAGTGATCAGTCCTGATGCCAGAATATCTTGCACTCCTGTGGCTATGTCTTCACTGAGAACACGAAACTATATAACTGTACTTCGTGTTGTCTGCAGCTACACATGCTACCACAAATTGACTTTCTAGTTGTGCAAACCATGGCATGGGATTCTGTTGCCAAAATGATAGAGGGTTTACCACCATACAATTAATTACTCCACCAACAGACACATCTACAGTTGGCAGCGGGCCTGACATCATGGAGTTAAATTGAACTGGGAAGTGGAAAATGCATGATGCGGTTGACACAGATGTTAGCATGATGAGGCACAATACAAAGTTTTACTGACCATCGAATTTCATGTCAGTGACCATCAGAGATCATGGCAAAGTCATCAATTGTTACAGAGCTAGATAACTAGTTTTATTGCAACATAAAAACTAAACTGTAACTCATTGACAAGTTAAAAAGTACATTCAGTAACAGAATTAACATAAATATTAAAACAAAGAGAAAACATAAATAAAGATAATCATTAAAAATAGTTATCACTTGTGTACAGTGTTACACAACACTGTAATTCATTACATTTTAAGCATTTACCAGGTCTTCTCCAATTTTTGAGTTAAAGATGAGAGTTATTCTTAAAGTGGTTGTTTCTTGGTTGTTTTCATTCCAGAAATGCCTCTCCATTCCTGTATTTATGGAGGTATAGGCATTTTCATTCCATCAACAACCTCAAGGTCAAATTTGCTAGTAATTGTTGATCGGTATGTGCTGATTCCCACACACTCAGAAAATGGCTATAGTTCGTTGGTAATGTCATAAACAGTTTTGTGGTAACCACTGAGTTAGAAATATTTTCACCTTGATTCCTCAAATGATGCACGAGGTCTTCTCACTGTGAAATATTTGTAGTCATGTCACAAGAAATTTCTTTTTTAAATTGTAACATTGCTGCTGGAGTAAATGTGTGCTCACATTGTTTGTCTGTTCTTCAGCTGAAATTATTTTGGTCCACAGGGTAATTGAAGATTCACAGTTAATAATGTGTAGTAGTGACTCCTCCTCAGTTGATATTCGGGTGCTTTTCTGAACTGCAGTGTCCATCTTTTTCCACACAGTCACTGCTTTTTTACATGCCTTTGCTGCCATATTGTTCATGCCGTCATTACGCATTGGTTTAATTGTTTAGCCTGTAACAGTAACCCAAGTCCCATGGCTCTGTAGATTATATGTGACTGAAATTTCCAGGTTGGCCAGTTCTCAAGACCTTTGAGATTTTTAATTCTTGTAATATTGCTTTTCATCATTTTAAGGTTATGTTTTCAGTTGCACATGGCAGAAATAACCTCAAAACTTCTTTCTTGCATACATTTTCAATAGCACGCAGTAGTCCTTTTTATTTATGTCACATAAAACTAGTCACTCAGCTATTACTGGGCTCATAACTTGATAAAAGTGTCATAGCAAGACAGCACTGACTTCAATTGTAGGATAATGGCAATGTTTCATTTACTAAATAGGTACAAAAGTAAGACACATGATGCACATACACATTTCAAGAAGAAAGTAGTCTCTGTACCACTAAGTTCTCTGTGCTAAGTTCCAGATTGCAGCACAGTACAAGCAACTGGAAAGTGTGCCAAATACAAATGTGAAAGCAAAACACTGTTTATGTATATCAGAGAAAAATTTTAAAAAGAAACATTTTTATTGATTATCATAACAAGTACAATTACTGCAGACACATTACAGTAATTTTACATAGTTCTTCATGTTACAAATTACTCAGTCTTTTCTATATTCATTAAAACTACAGCTGTTTACAGATATTGTATTTTTGTCATAAGCTGATGTTTTCACATTGATCTAGTTCTGGATTTCTTACATACATTTTTCCACTGGCATAGGATTCCTATACTTTCACTTCATAATAATGTTAGTTTCAATGATTTCATTATTTCCTAACAAATCTGTTATATCTGAACTTCCTAAAGAATTAAAATTGTGAATCCTTTGTCTTTTGTGAGAAATGTTCAGCTGAGTTATCCAGTGAACCCTCACAGTTGCCCTCTGTCAGTACACCTCTCCTTCAGTGTGTTCCTTCTGTTGTTTTGTTGTAATGATCTAATGGAACTATCTTTGTGCTTCTACAAGCTAAATACAAAAGTTGAGATTCAGATGACGGGTCATGTGCGTCACACAAAATTATGTTCCCACACAAAATCCAGGATGGAACAATGGTCAACATTTCAAAAAGGATAATTGACATGTTACGCATGAGATGTTGACTTGCAGACATGCACAACAAAAAGGCTGCTATACATTTCAGGTTTCATCCAAAAGGCCTTGTTATAAAGGAAAAAACACACACACATTCATGCAAGCACAACTCCAACACATGACCACTGCGTACAACAACAGTGTCTGATGGGAGAAGTAATACATATATGCACTCAGGTTTTCAAATCTCATCTGGTGCAGTCCCCAACAATCAGTCTTTCCTTCTCATCCTGTCTGGTAAATCTGTTGGGGTTCTGGACAATTTGTCCGAAGTCCAAACTCTGTCCCTTTTCCTAAAACTCACCAGTCCTTTTCATTCACCGCTCTTTCTTCCCCTTCCCCTTCAACTCTTCTGACAGAAGAAGGAGCCACTGGATCTGAAAGATAGCAAACTGCAATACCTTTTATATGTGTGTTCTCCTACTATTGCTTTTTTACCTATCCAATTGCTTATATTTTCAAAAATTGACTATTTTTGTTGTGATATTTCATTGCCCACCAGGCCTATACAATATCTGGCCATCCCTACTCCACCTCTACTCCAAACCCCTTGCCTCATGGTTCATATTTCTAAAATAGGCCTAGCTGCAAGACATTTCCATACATCCTCCCACCACCACCTACTGCAGTTCGAGGACAGGCGTCTCCTGTCACATCAAAGGTGGGGCCATCTGTGAAAGAAGTCATGTGATCTACAAACCTTTCTAGCAAAACCATCTTTTCTGAATTGCAGAGGTGGGAACTCTCCTTGCAATATATGCTATGTTCCTCTAAACCCCCTGGCCTCAATCTTCACTAGTATCTGTCTTTCACCTACTTACTTTATTCCCTGCTCTTACGCTGGCATTGCACAACCTTCTATTCCATCAACACAACCTCTAGTCTGTTTCGTTCTCCTCTACTTCTCTCCTTTTCCCCTCCCCCACTTCCCTCAAATTCTCCTGACTGCAGCTACCAGCTCTACCCTGTCCCCACCATGTCTCTGCAAGCTCTTTCCTCCCTCTTCCCACACCAGCCTCCTCCTTGTCCCCATCACCCACAGATTGCTCTCCTATCAAGTGCAGTTGCTGTAAGCAGTCCAGTCTCAGCAGACAGAGACATTGGTGAACTGAGCTTGTGTGAATGTGTGTGTGTTTTCTTCTTTAGAAGAAGACCTTTTGAACAAAAGATTAAATTCACAGCAGTCTTTTTGTTGTGCCTGTCTGGAACTCAACATGTCCCCTGTATGGCGAGTAACAATCTGTCCTTTTCATAATATTGTCATTGCTCCATAAAAGAATTTCTGAATGCAAGACACACACACACACACACACACACACACACACACACACACACACCAGAGCACATGCATACTGTGATTTACCCCAACTACATTTAATGTTACTCTGCTCCTCTCTTAAACACACAGAATAAATTTTATCTCATAACATAAAATTTCAAGTCATTCACTTAATATGCAGGACACATATCAAAACACTAAAATTGGTTTACAGTTTTTTTCCAAATATTATTCAAGTACACACTGCAGTAGATACATAATTGATACAGAACTCATGATTCTCTTTTTTAAATTTTAATCCTAAGTGGGTGTCTCCCCTTTTCAGATCAGCCTTCATGAATTTTTCAGTTAAATAATAACATTTCTGCACCAGTTTGCCGTATAAGATTTTTTCAGTGATTCTAAGTTAATATTAAACAATTGGTTTCTTTTCACTTTGTCATAAACCTTTATACTCATATTCTGCAGAGTTTTTTGCATAAAGCCTTAAATGATGAGTAGACAGCGTAAAGTTACTTTGATTCATGATGTTGGAATCATGTTGAAATTGGTTTGCTACAGATAGATCATCATTCTTATGTACAAAGATAATCCATTCCTAGATTTACAATGAATGAACGCTTAATGTACTGAGATATTTGAGAAGTGGGTGGCAAGATTTTCTTCACCCAACATTGTGCACATCTCTATTGATGGTTTTCTGAAGTTTTAATATTCAAGACATATGGTTCAGGCTACCCCAAAATATATTTCCATAGCTTATTGCTGATCTGAAGTAGCTGTGAGATACTATGTTCAAGATGGTAGCAATGTGTAATATTACCATAGCAAATGCTAGGCCATTTAATTTACTTACGAGGCACTGTATATGCGAGCCCCATTAAACTAGTATTTAGAAATGAGTGGGCCTCTTACATACAAAAGTTACTTGCAATTATGTAAGAGAACATCCAAGTGATTCATGAATTATTTAAAAATCTTTGTAATTTCCATTGTGTTAATTGTTTTTGAATAATCAAACTGTAAATTATCATGAACACAAGAGCAGACTGTACCATCTTCTGTGGTTTGAGGAGCATCGCACTTTTTGCAATGTATGATACTTTTTAACATTAATTGCCAGTGATATGTGTATTGCATTTTCTTTTAAAGGTGGAAATATTCAAAAAAAAATTATTCCAAAGATTACAGGCTTTATTCAGAAGGTCATCAGTGCACAAACAATTCCACCCCACAGCACTCTAATAAACATGGATCAGGAATATCATTCATTTAAAATGAACATCATTAAGTAAACTGTAACTGTCTCAAAAAATTCATATTTTATTCCAGCAGTGTGGGATAAGATAGACTGCTACTTATTGTAAAGATGAGACATTAAGTTGCAGAAAGGCACAATTAAAATCACTTACAAATAAGCTTTCAGCCAATGCCTTCTTCAGAAAAAGAGAAACGCACACCATTCATTCACATAAGCAAGCACACCTAATGCACACAAGAACAACAACTCCAGCAGATTGGACCAGAATGCAACTATCATATGGAATGAAAGCAGCAATCTGGAGGGGGTGGGAAAAGGAAAGGGGCAGCAGTGTAAGGGTGGGAGGAGAGATGAGTACTCTGGCAGAGTGTGCAGGAACTAGAATGCCAACAGGTGCAGCATCTGGAGGTTTTGGAGCAGGGAAATGGAGAAAACTGAGTGAAAAAGGAGAAGATTGGGGAAAGATGGGTGGGTGCATTGGCAGAAGGCAGCAAACAAAAAGGGGGTAGGATATGAGAATGGGGAGGACGTGATAGGAAAGAGGGGATGGAAACTGTTTGCTGGAGGGTGTGGTGACATTATGTTACCATAGGTTGAGGCCATGATAATCACAGAAGTGGAGAATGTGTTATGGGCATAACTCTCATATCCACAGTTCAGAAAAGTTGGTGATTGAGGGGAGGATCCAGATGGCTCAGGCAGTGAAGCAGCCATTCAAAACTAACATGTTATTTTCAGATGCATGTTGTGCAACAGGGTGGTCTACATTGCTACTGGCCACAGTTGGGTCATTGCTGTCCATCCTGGTGGACATCTCATTGATAGTCATACAAGTCTAAGAAGCTGTGCAATTATTGCAGCAGAGCAGGTAAATGACATGGCTGCTTTCACAGGTGGTCTGGCCCCTGATGGGGTAGGATATGTCTAGTTGGCATATTCAGTGGATTCCCCTTAGTGGGATGGTTTAATGCTGCGGATGGTGGGTATGTCTACCGGATCATGCTTGGTAGGCTCATTTGTCACCTGCTTTACTACTCCGAACAGTTTACCACCCATCTCCAATCTGTGAAATATTTCCACTATTGTGGCCTTATTCAGCTGAGATGGACTGACTGGACCAAACTCTTCCATCAGTGGTTGAACATTACTATTACTTGCTCATTCCATTTTGGTTTGATAACAAGTCCTTACCATACCGAAAAGGCAAGATAATCTTAGAATGCTAACTGTCAATTAAAATAATAAACAAACATACTAAATAAATATATACTGATTAATTATTGTAGTGAAATCCCACTATAATTAATAACTGGAAAAAATTATTCTCACCTCACTTGATTGATTGTTACATGCTACACATACAGAAAAATTCACTATCTCTAAGCTACTTAATTACAAAAATGTCTATATTTACTATTAGGTTCACACTAGTTAGTACAGCTTGGCACAAGCAAAAAATTAGTATTAGTAAGTACAAAATACTGTCGACTTGCATATACTGTGACCCCACCACTGTGTTAATCTGCAATGGCTTCTCTACTTAATGATGCACATGAAAAATATAATAACACTTTACTTGTAATGCAATACAAAGTCCTTTAAAGAAGGTACCACATTACAAATGAATACTCTCCTTACATACAACAAATTAGTTATTTACAATTATTTAAGAGAGCATCCAACTGGTTTGTGAATAGTTTAATCTTAGAAAGGTTTGTTCTATTAATTGCTTTTGATTAATCAAACTGTAAGTTTTTATTATGAACAAAGAACAGTATGTAACTTCTGTTAAAAGTTGGAAATATTCACAACAAATTCCCAATACTGCAGGCTCTGTTTGCAAGGCCAAGAATCTACAAACAATTGCATCTCAAAAGAACTCTCCAAAAAAGGACAATCATTTACTTAAAAGGAAAATTGATAAGTAGATTGTAACACTCTCACCAGACTCATATTTTTTTCCTGTTTTTCATACACAGACAAGGTTAGCACATCTTGTGATTGTGCAAAAACATTCTAAAGATTGGTGAATGTAATAGCCATCCTGTGTCTGTTCTAATCATAAACTCACAATAATGTCTTCAGGCAATGGCCCATCAAACCAAGTTTAAGATCCAGAAACATGTCCCAAAATCATATTGTCATTATGTTTTATATAGAACATGAACATAGTGATATTACAAATGAGTAGTATTTTCATGAAATGAAAACCCTCGAACATTGCATTACACAAAGTGAAACTTTTCCATCAAGTAACAAATTGAAGAACCACTGAGATGATAGGTACTTTAAGTATAATGAAACATCCTTTTTACAAAGTAATTAATTTACAAATACATTTACATGTTTGATAGTTCAAAGAACTTAGACCTACTTGGAGTGAGAAATAACAAGCAATTTTGAGTTCTCCCTTGAACATTTAACTCTGGAACATGTAGTACAATTGTTTCTTAATGTCAAAAGAATAGTTGACAATGCACTGGAGAGATATTTAACTAGTATGATAGATCATTATGGGAGGGACCCTCCATGGTATATGATCATACCTCGGGAGGTATAAGTAGGGGGAAGCAATATATTCGATACCTCGTCCAGAAACACACCCTCTCGAAACCTGGCGAGCAAGCTACACCGCGATGCAGAGTGCCTCTCTTGCAGAGTCTGCCACTTGAGTTTGTTAAACATCTCCGTAATACTATCACGGTTACCAAATAACCCTGTGACGAAACACGCCGCTCTTCTTTGGATCTTCTCTATATCCTCCGTCAACCAGATCTGGTACGGATCCCACACTGATGAGCAATACTCAAGTATAGGTAGAACGAGTGTTTTGTAAGCCACCTCCTTTGTTGATGGACTACATTTTCTAAGGACTCTCCCAATGAATCTCAACCTGGTACCCACCTTACCAACAATTAATTTTATATGATCATTCCACTTCAAATCGTTCCGCACGCATACTCCCAGATATTTTACAGAAGTAACTGCTACTAGTGATTGTTCCGCTATCATATAATCATACAATAAAGGATCCTTCTTTCTATGTATTCGCAATACATTACATTTGTCTATGTTAAGGGTCAGTTGCCACTCCCTGCACCAAGTGCCTATCCGCTGCAGATCCTCCTGCATTTCGCTACAATTTCCTAATGCTGCAACTTCTCTGTATACTACAGCATCATCCGCGAAAAGCCGCATGGAACTTCCAACACTATCTATTGTGTGGAGTCTTTCATGACTGCTGTAACAAAATCTCATTGAAAATTTTTCAGAAAACCCAAAGAAATTATGTCATATGTAAAGACCATCAGTGGTGCAAAAGGTAGTGTCCAGACATTAATGGATGATACAGGAACTGAAATTGAAGGTAGCAGTGCAAATGTGTAAATGCCAAACCTTGTTTTTGATACCCATATTCCTTTGCAAAGGAAAATCCGGGAGTATTGTCCCGATTTAATTCTTGTGCCACTACAGAAATGACTGATGTAGATATTAGCATCAGTGGCACTGAGAGGTAGCTGTAATCACCAAGACAACAAAACTTGATGATCACAGAGGGTTAGTCATATGTAAAGCAAATGGTAAATTTTTGTTCCTTGGTGCTTCAGAATATGCCATAAATTTTCTTTTTTCCCCAATTAGATTCAATACCTCCTTATTAGGCATTTGATCTACCCACTTATCTTCAGCATTATTCTGTAACACCACATTTCAAAAGCTTCTATTCCCTTCTTGTCTGATTTGTTTATCATACATGTTTCACTTCTGTACAATGCTCTCTTCAGTCATATACATTCTAAAAAGTCTTCTAAAATGTAAAATTTATATTCAGTGTTAACAAACACTTTATCAGAAATGATTTTCTCGCTATTGCCAGTCCATATTATATATCCTCTCTACTTCAACCATCACTGGTTATTTTATTGCCCAAATAATAAAACTCATGAACTGCTTTTAGTGTCTCATTTCTAGCATGACCACTTCTGTAGCAGTAGGATGAGGGACAAGAGTTCCTAAAAGGAGGGACATTTCAGGATTTTGAGGGACACAATATGACATGAAATTAAATCCACAGTTAAGTTCTTTTCTTTCACTTATTCGTAGAAAAAATGGTTTCCACAAATACAACTTAATATTAGTTAACATAAAAATCAGTACTTAAATTACTGTAGGATTATAAATCAATAAACATATTTGACCTAGTTTATTTTTAGGAACATAAATATTATATTATTTCTTACAAATTGAATACATGTTGTTTATGTTTAAAAGAATATTTCTTGTTGTTTCTTGCACATGCAAAAATTTCCTTTTCATTTAAAACTATATTGAGAAAGTCTTTACATTCTACATTATAATTTATTTTCACTTTAATCTCTGCTTTGAGTGTGTCCATATGAAGCCTTTTTCTAATCCCAAAGTTGTGGTGAACTCTTTCAACAAATTCTTTATGAGCATAGCTTAAAAACTGGTAAAAATAATCCTAACACAAACTATCAACCAGCAAACCAAAAATATCACACATGTGCAGAGTCAATATTCATTACCAAAGTCACTGGAAAGGATGTTGCAAAAGCCCTCAGAGAGTTAAAAAAATTCATATTCAGCTGGAATTGATGGTATCCCAGCAGCTGTCATCAAAAATTGTGTACACACAATTGCTGAACCATTAACACACCTCTGTGACTTTTCTTTCCAGGCAGGTACTTTCCCTGAAGCTCTGAAACTTTCTAAAGCAATTCCTGTCTTCAGAAAAGGTGATAATAAAGATATGAATAACTACAGGCCTATCTCAATCTCATCCTGATTTTCTAAAGTTTTTGAAAAAATAATGTACACAAAACTGACAGCCATTGAAAAAAAAATTACTAAGTTTAGCTCAACATGGGTTCAGAAGCAACAAATCTACTGAAACTGCAGTATATGAGTGCATAAATATGCTATTAGATCTGTTAGATAAAGAAACAACACATAACATGCATATTTCTGGATCTGTCAAAGGCTTTTGACACTACTGACCACAAAATATTGCTGGAAAAAATAGAACACTATGGTATCAGGCGAATTGCAAACAATTGGATTGCTTCATTCCTAGCCAATCAGATGCAGAGAGACAGCATGAAATACACTAATAGGCAAACCTACTCAATAACCAAAATACTATCTAGTAATAAAACTGCAAAGCAAGGTGTACCACAGGCCTCAGTATTGGGACCTTACTTTTCCTCCTGTACATTAATGACTTGAGCCAGAATGTAGATGCACACAAAACAATAATATTTGCTGATGACACAATTGTACTCCTCAAAGGGGAGAATACAGAGGGTGTGCAAAAAGCTGTGAACTTGGCCACTGAACAACTCAGCAACTTGGCTAAAATCAACAGATTAACTATCAACACCAAAAAGACAGCTTCCATGAACTCTCACACAACACAAAATGCAAATTCCTCTCAGCCACTTGTCACCGTAAATAACCAGCCAATAGATACTGACACTGTTTTGAAATTCCTGGGTCTGTGGGTTCAAGATAACATGAAATGGAATACACAAACAGGAAAGATAAATGCCAGAATTAGTACTGGCTGTTATGCATTGAGTGCACTGAAATCATGTGCTAGCCTGAAAACATTAGCCATCATGTACTATGCTTACATACAAGCACACCTAAAATATGGTGTGATATTCTGGGGAAATTCTCCAACTGCCCTTAGCAAATTCAAAATCCAGAAGAGAGCAGTGAGGATTATTTCTGGGAGCAAACCCAGAGACTCCTGCAAACCCTTCTTCAGAAAGTTGGAAATCCCTACACTGCCTTGCCTATACATTCTCAAGATTCTAAAACTTTTCAGAAACCACATAGTCCAACTGACTCCAGAGCTGTAAAAAAATAATGAAATACATAAACACAACACCAGGAAAAACTCAAATCTGCATGTTTTATGTACAAATGCTCAACTGTGTAAAAAGGGAGCTTTCCACATGGGCCTCCAACTGTTCAACAATCTTTCCACTAGTGTTAAGTCCAACGAAAGCAACATAAAATTTAGCAAAGCCATGAAGTCACATTTGTTGTGTCACTGTTTTTACTCTGTAAATGAATAACTAGAACAGTAATCTTGCTATTTATGTTAAACTGAAAACATTGAGCAATGGAGTGAAGTAAACTTAACGAATCTATGCAATATAATACATTAGGAAACTATATGTTAATGTATGTTAACAATGGTAACCGATATTTTCTGACATCTGTAATACACTGTGTACCATCAGATCACATGGAATAAATAAATAAATAAAACCTTTGTCTCTGGCTGAGTTTCTTTCAACAAATGTATTTCTTGGTGGAATTGAGAATAAAATCTCTAACAACTTTGCAAGATTGCCATTTTTTTGTTTTTTACTGGAAGGACTTTTAGAATTGCTATCCATTTACTCATATGAGATTATTTTTATTATTTACTGTAATGCTAATTGTGTAATTTACTATTTAAAAAAATCTTCATACAATTCACCAACATCTATTCCATTTTCTAAATGTAATCCCTGAAACATTTTCACAACAGAGTTGAATCAACCTCCTTCTCCAGAGACATTTTACAGGATGCATTGTTTACTGACAAATCAAATCTAGAGATCTAATACTCCAATGCTGTTTTATACCCCTGTATAAACCCTAACTCCATTGGTTGTATACTTTTTTCTGTCAGAAGATTAAGACAAGTCATAGTTTTGAACCCAAAAAATCTATCTGATATTTGTTGTTCTAACTGATTTCTAAGGGACTCCATTATAGAAAACACTTCAACAACCAACAGATTATCTCTTTCTAAGGACTCCTTAGTCACATGAAACAGTTTTAGACAATTATGAAAAAAACAACAAATAACAATGTGTTCTAAATACATCATGGAAAAACTTGTATGGCTACTGAACAGTTCTCCCCCTGTGTTACAAAACAACATCTTATGACTGAAAAGTATTGCTGTGGCCTAACAACAGCTGGATAAATGTCTTGCAGTTTCCATACATTCAGTATCACAAAATTCAAAATACTGCTTCAAGCCCGCTACTGTTTTTGAGTGGCAGGAGAAATAGCTATAAATTTTTGTAATAAAACCTTCTAAATCAAAAATTTGAAGTTGATCAATTGCAAACTTAGATACACTATGAATTTTATGAGCTGAGCAACATATTGGGATTAAAAAATTATTTTCATTTCATAACACAGTAAATACGTACTGAATATTTATTCCAAAAGTTGACATGTGCACTGTCAGCAGAATATGAAGAAATTTTAATGAGACTTAAATTGTACAATGTTAATCTGGCTCTAATTGGATCAGAAATAGCGTTTGCAGACTCATGATTGTTACTATAAGAATCCTGTTATACATTTTTTTTAACTGAAATACCTAGTAATGACGGGAAACATTTTATTGTGTCCACAATTAGAGGCATCACTTGCTACTGACTAAAACATTTCTATCAATGAGGTCTTTAATATGTGGAATTATTGATAATGGTGCAAGCACATAGGTAACTATTAATTTTGCTATTTTTCTTCCCAGAGAAATGTTCCTAGCAATTTCTGAATCTGAGTCACAATTTTAATAATGATAAAGTGCATTGTGTAGAACATTGTGATATACCTTGGTTAATTCAGAAGCTGTAACTTTATCCTGATGCGGGCTGTTTTCAGAATTTGACCAAAAAATGAAGTTATTGTCTTGTTCTTGATTGAGAGGCTCACATTCTTTTCGTGTTCTTGTCCATTCACATGTTTAGTAATGTCATTAATGCCTCCATGACCAACACTAAATGTCTTATTAAATGTTATACATATGGGTTTGAACCAGTTATTTGCACATGATGCCAAGAATGGTGCATTCATTTCCCACTTCGAGTTGTATACTCATAAATACTTTTTAGTTCTGGAGATACTTCATGATTTAGTCCTCTTCTTTTTGCCATGATCTTCTTGTGAATCATATTCACCTCCTGAAACTTCCATTTTCACTTACAACTGCAGATTACAACAGATTAAATTAATATGTGTAACATTGCCTACAAATACAACAGCTGAACCAACAATCAAAAAGCTAAGATGAGTAACATCAGATAAGCAATTATCTGAAATCTGAATACATGTGCAGAAAAAACGAAAATGTGTCTAAAACACATTGTGTGAGATCAATCTGGGACTTTTATAATGTACCAAAATGTAGGATTATCCCACAAAAATCAGGATGGTTGGTCAGCCTACTCATTTCCTAAGCTAATTCTATTAGCATTGCTTAATTTAATTAGGTTACACTCCACTATGGTTGTTTTAATTTTGTTGATTTTCTTTAAATAACCTCTTTCCAAAACACTACCCATTCTATTCAAATGCTCTTGTAAGTCCTTTGTCATCTGTGAGGGGATTACAGTGTCATTGTAAAACTTCAAAGTTTTTATTTATTCTCCCAAAAATTTAATTCCTTTCCCAGATTTCTCCTTGTTTTCCTTTACTACTAGCTCAATATACAGACTGAATAACATTAGGGGTAGGCTACAACCATGTCTTATGCACTTCTTAACTGCTGTTTCCCTTTCATGTCCTTTGACTTGTGTAACTGCAGTCTGAATTCTGTTCAAGTTGTAGATATTCTTTTGCCCACTGTATTTTGTCTGTGCTACTTTCGGAGTTGCAAAGAGTGTAGTCAAGTCAGTGTTGTCAATACTTTTCTTTAAATCTACAATTGCTATAAATGTAGCTTTGCCTTCCTTCAACCTATCTTCTTCTGTGAATCATAGGATCATTAGTGCCTCATGTCTTGCTGTATTTCTCCAGAATCCAAACTTATCTTCACTGAGGTCAGCCTATAACCAATTTTTCTTTCTTTTGTAAATAATTCTTGGAAGTATTTTAAAACCATGACTTATTAACTGATAGGTCAATAATCTTTATAGCTGTCTGCACCTCCATTTGTGAAACTGGAATTATTACATCCTTATTGAAATGTGAAGGTGTTATGCCTGTCTCATATAATTTGCTTATTGAGTTGAATGGTTTTATCATGGTGGCTTTCCTAAATATCTCAATAATTCTGAGGGAATGTTGTTCACAGCAGGGACGTTGTTTCTACTTAGATGTTTCAGTGCTCTATCAAATTCTTCTTGCAGTATCTTACCAACCATCTCATCTTTGTTTACTTCCTTTTCTTCTTCTATAATATTTTCTTGAAGATAATTTCACTTGTATAGACCTTCTATGTATTCTTTTCATCTCTTAGCCACCCCTTCTTTGCCTAGCATGGGGTTTACATCTGAGCTCTTAATATTCATGCATCTGCTTCTCTTTTCTCCAAGGTTCTCTATAATTTCAGTAGTCATGCATGCTTCTTCAGTCTTCTTCTCTGCCCATTCCTCTTACCAATTTTGCACTTTCTGTCAATCTCATTTTTTAGATATCTGAATTTCCTTTTGTGTGCTTCATTTACTGCATGTTTATATTTCTTACTTTCGTTAGGTAAATTTAATGTTGTATGTGTTATCCAAGGATTACTCTCCCTTCGATTCTTCTTAATTGCCATAATCTTTCTGATCTTTGATGTAGAAATTGCACTAATCCTACCAATCATAATTATTTTAAAAACGTCAGACATTATAATCAGTGAGCCTTGTCTTTTTGCCTTGTTGACCCTTTGCTGTGTTTCAGTCTTCTCCCCTGTTTCATTCAATTATTTTCTAGTGGTCCTTTTGGAATTATCAATAGGCTCTGGTTTTATCAATTTATCCAGGCTCTATCTCCTTAATTTCCTATGTTTTTGTAGTTTCTTTAGTTTTAATCAACAGTTCATTACCAAAAAATTGTGATCAGCTTCAAAATATGCTCCTAGACATGTTTTGCAGTTTAGAATCTGTTCTCAAAATCTCTGCCTCACCATTATGTAGTCAGTCTGAAATGTTCAAGGGTCTCTCTGTCTCTTCCACAAGTACAACATTATTTCATGCATTTTAAACCAAAATAGCCTAATGAGAGATATTGATCATACACAATGAAAGGCAATGGAAATGGTCACAGATTTGTTTGATCTAAGGAAGAGTGTCATGGAGATCCTGGAAAAACTGAACTGGCAGATTCTTCATGCTAGACACAAACTATCATGTAAAAGCCTACTTACAAAGTTTCTAGAACGAGATTTAAGTGATAATCTGGGAACCTTCTACAACCTCCTATGTATCAATCCCTTAGGAACACAAAGACAAGACTAATTACAGTGCAAATAAAGGCCTACAACCAATCATTTCCTCTGCTTCATATGTAAATGGAATGGGAAGGAGCCTTAGTAAGTGTTAGAGTGGGAAGCATCCTGTGCCATACACTTTTCAATTGGATGCAAGGTAGAGACATATCATAGATGTAGATATTATATTTTACACACTCCAATAAAAATGTAGGATTTCATCTTTTATAGTACAGTAATTTCAATATGGAGAGCGTATTAACACCACAACATTGTTGACTTCAACTGTTGCTTCACAAATAGTGTCATATAGAGACACCTAAATGCAGTTCCCATGACTTGCATAGATAAGGGATACTCTTCAGTTATGCAGGTGGCACTGCCTCAGACTCTACTAGACCCTGTCCAACATAAGTAACACTAAATGTCTAACATTACTCCAGCAAAATATTCAGTGTGTAAAAAACAAAGTGCAACAGTTGGAAGTCGAATTACAAATCTTAGACAGCACTGTTATCTGTATTACAGAGCACTGGTGTAAAGAGAGTTAAATCTTATATATTAATTTACCCTCATATGTCCAAGCATGTTCTTATTGCAGAAAAACAATGAAAGGTGGAGGATCATGTATTTATGTTAAGAATGGCATTGAATTTAAAGTCAGAAATGATGATATCATGCTAAGTGTAGACAAAGACTTTGAAGTGTCAGCAATAGAGATAGTTGCTATAAATATGCCCAAGAAACTAACTATATTATGTGTATATCTTTATCCCAGTGGTAATTTAGAGGTATTCTTTTCAAAACTTATACAAAGCCTAGGACTAGTGTTGACTCTGAAACATAATATCCTTTTGTGTGGGGACTTTAACATGAATAAAACTAAAACAGATAACACCAGTAACACATTTATGAATATCCTACATAGTTTTGGTATATCATCAATAGTCAACTCTGCAACAAGAATAACCACACATTCATCATCTACCATTGACCATGTAGCTACAGATGTAGGCAGAGAAAACTGTGATGTACTTGTCAAAACTTGGGACTGTCTGATCATCTATGTCAGATTATAGAAGTAAAAGCTTGTATAAAAAAAAAATCAAAACTGCATGTATATAAAAGAGTTTACTCTCCATCAGCTTTGCAAGAGTTTTTCTTAAAGTTAGCAAATGAAATTTGGGAAGGAGTATACATAGAAACTAAAGTGAATAGCAAGTTCTCCAATTTTATGTCTGAGTTTAAATTAAAATTTGAAGAAACATTCCCTAAAGCATTAATTCCCATTGGAACACCTACCAACAATAAATGGATTACTAAAGGAATTAGAAAAGTGTTCAAACTTGTAAATACCTAAACTCCATTAGAAAGGACAATAGTGTTCCAGGTTTTTTGCACTACTACAATAACTACAAAAGAATCTACAGGAAGGTACTCAACACTCCAAAAAAATCACCCAATGATAGGTTCGTAAATTTATCCAATAATAAAAGTAAAGCTACATAGGCTGTAGTGAAACAAGAAACAGGAACTGTGAAACAGAGAGGTACAAACGCACAAATCAGGAACAAGGAAAACTTAGAAAGTAACCTGAAAGAATTAGCAAATTATGTGAATACCTACATTAGCAACATTGCAACAAACTTACAGAAAATTTTTCCAAAAGGTGCTAATCAACAGAAGCATATAGCAAACTCAATTGTATTGCTTCCAATTACTGAGGAGGAAGTATGCATTCTTGTAAGGCAATTAAATAACAAAAACTTGACAGATTTTTAAATGAAATCTCAGTGTGTGTGCTGAAAAAAATGCATAAATAGTATCAAAGCTCCACTAACAGAAATCATAAATGAATTCTTCAAAACTGGTTGCTTCCCTGACTATCTGAAGCATGCCAAAATTTTACCAGTTCACAAGAAAGGTGATGTAGAAAACATTGAGAACTGCAGACCAGTAGCCCTATTGTCATGCTTTTCCAAAGTGATAGAAACAATAATGAAAAACAGGCTTTTGAGCTATCTAAGTAAATTTGACCTCCCCTGCAATGACCAGCATGGTTTCAGGCCTGGTAGAGGTACAGAATCTGCAATAGCACAAATTTACAAAAACAGTTTTAGAAGCACTAGATGAGAACAGCTATGTAACTGACCTTTTCCTAGACCTGTCTAAGGCATTTGATACAGTTGACCACCAGAAGCTGTCGCATAAATTAGAGGCAGTAGGAGTAAGGGGAGTGGTTCTCAAATGGATTCTTTCATATCTAGAAAACAGAGTACAGTCAGTAGAGATCACACATGTCTCCAGTGCATCAAAGTATATTGAGAAACATATATCTGATCCTCAATATATCAATATTGGGGTCCCTCAGGGAAGTGTGCTTGGCCCTGTACTATTTCTGGTGTATATAAATGATTTCCCGCAACATATCAGCCATGGAGAGAAGATATTGTTTGCGGATGATAGCAACATAGTAATCACCAGTAAGACACCAGCACAAATGTTGGGAAATTCTACTGAAGTGCTGAGGGATGTTCACAAATGGTCTCAGGAAAACAAAGAAACTCTCAATGTAAAGGAAACAAGTACAATATGTTTTAGAATAAACAGAAAATAGAGTCCCTTAAATTTAAAACTAGATCACATCTCCGTAGATGATGTACCTACAACAAAATTCTTAGGGTTGCACATTGACAGCCAAATGAAGTGGAATGAACATGCTACGAAACTCTCGGCAAAGATATCCACAACGTGTTATGCACTTAGAGCCCTTGTATCCGCATGCAGTAGCGAATGTTTGAGAACTGTATACTTTAGTCATGTTCATTCGGTAATCAGTTATGGTATTATATTCTGGGGAAACAGTGCTCAGAATTTACAAACATTATTTAAAATGCAAACGAGAGCAGCAACAACAAGTCACTGTCTTCACCTAGACAGGAAGAATAAACGTAAGACTCAAAATAGCTTCTTGTATAAAGGCGTAAAACGGTATAATAAACTACCACAGAAAATAAAAGAAGCAGATAACACGTACTGCTTTAGGAAAAATCTTAAATTGTTTGTGCAGGAAAACTGCTTTTGCACTATAAGTGAATTCCTTAATACAAATGATAGCAAATAGCTTTTGTTTCACAATATTTTGACAAGGAGCAAAAATGATTGTAAATAACTTATATGTCACAATGTTTAACTACATGTAACAACAAACTGTATAAATGTATGAATGTATGCAACTGAAAACATCCATACATTTTAAAATGTCCACGAATGGCTAAATAAATAAATAAATAAATAAATCTCCACGTTTGTTCCCAACTTCCACCCTCCGCTTTGCACCACATCATTTTCAGTAGTTCTCAATGTCTTTAGTTATATTTAAATTTATAGTCTATTGAGCTACATCCACATTATTTTCTTGATGGATCCATATATTCTGCCTCCCATGTGCCCCTTCCCACATCCCCTCAATATGCTAAAAGAAACTAACCTACCTGCACCTAGGTGAGCTGTCTCTGGCACTGAATTCCTATCTTTTACCCTGCAGTTCCTTATTATCCTAAGCTGGTTCTCCTCCTGACACACTTTGATTCTTTCACATTTGACTCACTCTCTCCCTATCAGAAACCACTCACGCTAGTTGAATTACAATACCAAGAGAACAAAGTGCTCTCTCTCTCTCTCTCTCTCTCTCTCTCTCTCTCTCTCTCTCTCTCTCTCTCTCTCTCTCTCTCTCTCTCTCTCTGTGTGGTGTGTGTGTGTGTGTGTGTGTGTGTGTGTGTGTGTGTGTGTGTGTGTGTGTGTGTGTGTGTGAAGGTGGAGGGGGCACATGTCACA
The DNA here is from genome assembly GCF_021461395.2 of Schistocerca americana. Classification (NCBI taxonomy): domain Eukaryota; kingdom Metazoa; phylum Arthropoda; class Insecta; order Orthoptera; family Acrididae; genus Schistocerca; species Schistocerca americana. The sequence goes on along the minus strand of NC_060121.1, from coordinate 163,391,801 downwards.
TGTACGTGTGTGATTTGTGTTGCAAATTTGAAAGCTCATATGCAATGTTCAGATTCTCATTACATGTCTATTCACAGTGCAGCATATCACCCTACAGAGTCTGCTTATCATCAGTCATTTGAGAGTGTAAATTCCATAAGGAATTTTCCAAAATGACATTAATCCTTCGTTTTCAGACTGTTGTATTAATTTTCATTTCATCATGTTTCTCAATAAGATTATGGAAAAAGATAACCTAGATAAAGCCGACTCCATAAATATGAGATGCAGAAATGTATTATTGAAGTAATTACACAAAATACTAATCTGTAATTGATGATCAAATAAGTTTCAAATTTGACTTTCAGGTTTGCTGATGACATAGAAATGATGACAGGCAAGAGGCCAGGCCTGTACTGGCTTATCTGCTGGAAATACCTGTCACCACTAGCTATGCTGTCAATACTTGTAGCAAGCTTTGTGGAAATAGCAGTAGATGGCAGTGGCTACCCAGCATGGGTTGCCAGCAAAGGAATAACGGAGCGTCATGAGTGGCCTGTGTGGGCACTTGTGCTTATTGCATTTCTGATACTCATCTCTGTTCTGTGGATTCCAGCTGTAGCCATATGCAGGTAAACTATTTTAAGTAGTTGTGTGAAGTAATTTACAGTAAAACATGAGATACTGTTGTAGGACATTCTAAAAAAATTGAACAGAATAAGAAGATTGTTGCGCATGTGCACATTTGTAATAAGCTTGCCACTGGGGGAGAGGCTTCTGCGCCTCAATGATACAGATAGCCATACCGTAGGTACAACCACAGCAGAGGGATATCTGTTGAGAGGCCAGACAAATGTGTGGTTCCTGAAGAGGGGCAGGAGCCTTTTCAGTAGTTGTTGGGACAACAACCTGGATAATTGACTGATCTGTCCTTGCAATATTAAGCAAAACAGTTTTGCCATGCTGGTACTGTGAACGACTGAAAGGAAGGGGAAACTACAGACGTAATTTTTCCCGAGGGCATGCAGCTTTATGGTTAAATGATGATGGCGTCCTCTTGGGTAAAATATTCCGGAGGTAAAATAGTCCCCCATTTGGATCTCCAGGTGGGGACTACCCAGGAGGACATCGTTATCAGGAGAAAGAAAACTGGCATTGTACGTATTGGAGTGTGGAATGTCAGATCCCTTAATCGGGCAGGTAGATTAGAAAATTTAAAAAGGGAAATGGATAGGTTAAAGTTAGATGTAGTGGGAATTAGTGGAGTTTGGCAGGAGGAATAAGACTTCCAGTCAAGTGCATACTGTGTTATAAGTACAAAATGAAATATGGGTACTGCAGGAGTAGGTTTAATAATGAATAAAAAAATAGGAGCAAAGGTAAGCTACTACAAACAGCATAGTGAGCACACTATTATAGCAAAGATAGACACCCATGCCTACCACAGTAGTACAAGTTTATATGCCAATTAGCTCTGCAGATGATGAAGAGATTGATGAATGTATGATGAGATAAAAGAAGTTACTCAGATAGTGAAGGGAGACGAAAATTTAATAGTCATGGGTGACTGGAATTCGAGAGTAGGAAAAGGAAGAGAAGGAAAAGTAGTAGGTGAATATGGAATGGGGGTAAGGAATGAAAGAGGAAGCCATCTGGTAGAAATTAACACAGAGCACAACATAATCATAGCTAACACTTGGTTTAAGAATCATGAAAGAAGGTTGTATACATGGAAGAACCCTGGAGATACTAAAAGGTATCAGATAGATTATATAATGGTAAGACAGAGATTTAGGAACCACATTTTAAATTGTAAAACATTTCCATGGGCAAGTGTGAACTCTGACCACAATCTATTGGTTATGAACTGTAGATTAAAACTGAAGAAACTGCAAAAAGGTGGGAATTTAAGGAGATGGGACCTGCATAAACTGAAAGAACCAGAGGTTGTACAGAGTTTCAGGGAGAGCATAAGGGAACAATTGACAGGAATGGGGGAAAGAAATACAGTAGAAGAAGAATGGATAGCTATGAGAGATGAAATAGTGAAGGTAGCAGAGGATCAAGTAGGTAACAAAACAATGGCTAGTGGAAATCCTTGGGTAACAGAAGAAATATTGAATTTCATTGATCAAAGGAGAAAATGTAAAAACGCAGTAAATGAAGTGGGCAAAAAGGAATACAAACATCTCAGAAATGAGATCGAAAGATGGCTTGAATTTTGTGTGTATGTATGTGTCTGTTTGTGTTTCTATCGACCTGCCAGTGCTTATTTTTATATATATATATATGGGTAAGATAGATACTGCCTACAGGAAAATTAAAGAGACCTTTGGTGGAAAGAAAACCACTTGTATGAATATTAAGAGCTCAGATGGAAACCCAGTTCTAAGCAAAGAAGGGAAAGCAGAAAGGTGGAAGGAGTATATAGAGGGTCTATACAACGGCAATGTACTTGAGGACAATATTATGGAAATGGAAGAGGATGTAGATGAAGATGAAATGGGAGATATGATACTGTGTGAAAAGTTTGACAGAGCAGTGAAAGATCTAAGTCAAAACAAGGCCCTGGGAGCAGACAATATTCCACTAGAACAACTGATAGCCTTGGGAGAGCCAGCCCTGACAAAACTCTACCATCTGGTGAGCAAGATGTATGAGACAGGCGAAATACCCTCAGACTTCAAGAAGAATATAATAATTCCAATCCCAAAGAAAGCAGGTTCAAAAATGGTTCAAATGGCTCTGAGCACTATGGGACTCAACTGCTGAGGTCATTAGTCCCCTAGAACTTAGAACTAGTTAAACCTAACTAACCTAAGGACACCACAAACATCCATGCCCGAGGCAGGATTCGAACCTGCGACCGTAGCGGTCTTGCGGTTCCAGACTGCAGCGCCTTTAACCACACGGCCACTTCGGCCGGCAAGAAAGCAGGTGTTGACAGATGTGAGAATTACCAAACTATCAGTTTAATAAGTCATGGCTGCAAAATACTAACGCAAATTGTTTACTGATGAATGGAAAAACTGGTAGGAGCTGACTTCAGGGAAGTCCATAGAAATATTGGAACACATGAGGCAATATTGACCCTATTAATTATCTTAGAAGAAAGTTTAAGGAAATGCTAACCTACGTTTCTAGCATTTGTAGACTTAGAGAAAGCTTTTGACATTGTTGACTGGAATACTCTCTTTCAAATTCTGAAGGTGGCTGGGGTAAAATGCAGGGAGCGAAAGGCTATTTACAATTTGTACAGAAACCAGGTGGCAGTTATAAGAGTCATGGGACATGAAAGGGAAGCAATGGTTGGGAAGGGAGTGAGGCAGGGTTGAAGCCTATCCCTGATGTTATTCAATCTGTATATTGAGCAAGCAGTAAAGGAAACAAAAGAAAAATTTGGAGTAGGAATTAAAATCCATGGAGAAGAAATAAAAAATTTGAGGTTTCCTGATAACATTGTAATTCTGTCAGAGACAGCAAAGAACCTGGAAGACCATGAATGGAATGGACAGTGTCTTGAAAGGAGGATTTAAAATGAACATCAACAAAAGTAAAATGACAATAATGGAATGTATTCAAATTAAATCGGGTGATGCTGAGGGAATTAGATTAGGAAATGAGACACTTAAAGTAGTAGATGAGTTTTGATATTTGGGGAGCAAAATAACTGATGATGGTCAAAGTAGAGAGGATATAAAATGTAGACTAGCAATGGCAAGGAAAGTGTTTCTGAAGAAGAGAAATTTGTTAATGTCAAGCATAGGTTGAAGTGTCAGGAAGGCATTTCTGAAAGTATTTGTATGGAGTGGAGCCATGCATGGAAGTGAAACATGGATGATAAATAGTTTGGACAAGAAGAGAATAGAAGCATTTGAAACATGGTGCTACAGAAGAATGCTGAAGATTAGATGGGTAGATCACATAACTAATGAGAAGATACTGAATGGAATTGGGGAGAAGAGAAATTTGTTGCACAACTTGACTAGAAGAAGGGGTCAGTTGGTAGGACATGTTCTGAGGCATCAAGAGATCACCAATTTAGTACTGGAGGGCAGTGTGGAGAGTAAAAATCTTAGAGAGTGACTAAGAGATGAATACACTAAGCAGATTCAGAAGAATGTAGGTTGCAGTAGGTACTCAGAGATGAAGCAGCTTGCACAGGATAGAGTAGCATGGAGAGCTGCATCAAACCAGTCTATGGACTGAAGACCACAACAACAGCATATGGTTTAATGACAAAAGTGTCCCTGTTGTATTATGGTTCTTCACCACTATCTTTCATTATGGTTTTATGATAGTGGATGGTGCACCAATACACAAATGCACACCCTAAGGCTTGTATAGTAACAGTTGACATCAGTTGTGGTTCTTGATGAGTCTAGACATCATAGACAGCACTTTAAAAACAAAACTAAAGTACTAATGCTTAAGCTTGTTACCTAACTAAATCACCAACATTCCTATATAGGAGGGGAGTGCAGTGTGTAGCTTATGTTTCATTGTATTGTGACATGAACATTCATATCTACCATGCAATTTTAATTTTACAATCTGTTAAGATTTCTTCTAACCTCATTGTTTTCGGTCCCTAAATGAGTGAAATATTGATATGTGCGTGGTCCAAGATCCCTCAAGAAACAGATTCTTAAAAATTTTCAACTGTAGGTATTCTCTAAAAGGTTAGTAATCTCTATTTTCATATTCCATGGAAAGTAGTCACTGACTCATACAGTAGGTGAGTGCACTTGGATCAGTAGTAAAAGAAAGGTCATACAGCTACTCATTCACCTACAGCAGATAATCAGGATTAATGTTACAACTAAAGATTCCAATAGATGCCAAATTTGTTGTGTAACCCAGTTTCTTATGGCAAAAAAATCTCAAAAATCTTTGACATGTAACATTTATGAAACATTTGTAAATACAACTGTTTCATAATACCTCTGCTGCCAGATAACCTTCCACCATTGTCATGCAACAGTATTGACATTTGACAGTACTGTTGCTTTGTTGATGGCAATTGGTCTTTTCACTTGAATACCACCTTCAACTAGTTTTTGCACTGTATTGCTCTTTAGGTCTATGTTGTGATCCCACACATGTTGCCAAGAATTGTCTTGTTATTATGACATACGGAGTTCCTTGAATAAGGGTTAATACCTTATGCTCTAAACATCCTTAATATAGTAGCTGCTACATGTATTCACCTCAATATATCAAAGTCAAGATCACATATTGGATCCAAGAACACTCCAAACCATAATCAGACATGACATTGTCCACTACGAATCATAATAATGCAGCCTACCAGATTGTAATCAGCATATTAGTAACCAAACATATGTGGCCTTTGTTGAAGCAGGAATCACTCAAAAAGACTAAATTTTGGTGTGTGAATAGAGATGTTCACATGTCCATTGACGTCTGAGGCTTTTGTGGTTTCTGGGCATTTAAAGCCATACAATAGAATTCACGTGAATTATTAATTCGCCCTTGTTAGGTGTAAGGCCTATAAGCAGCATTGTAAGAATAAGAGAATGAAGGTGGAAGCCAGCAATAATATCCTTTGGAAGATCATTAGCAGTATGTGGGGCCCTCAACTTCAAATCCTGAGATTTGCTAGTGATATGTTACAGTGTTGCAGAGTATGTATGCCCAGTCTGGTAAAATTCCATATACAAACACAGTGGACAAGGTGCTAAATGAAATGTATAGGCTAATTACAGGTTGTTTGAAACTTGCGCCACTTGTAATACTCTACCAGATCACTGGCATAGTGCCACCAGATTTTCACCATCAAGTAGTTGCCAATGTGGAGGGAACAAATCAGGCTCACCAGGAAAGCCATCCACTATATGGATACATTCCAGCAGCCCCAAGTTTCCTCAGTATCACTTAAGTCTTGCAAATGACAGCAGCCACAGTAGGAAAACAACTGTGGACCTCTCAATTTGAGAATAACTCTATCTGTTCTCTCCCTCTGAAACCCTCTCACATGGGAATGAACACTATTGGATCATGTGGAGATCACTCAGCCATCTTTGTTCTGGAATATCAAGATCTAAAAGTAACCTCGCAAAATGGCACTTTTACTGTGCAGAACCACAGACCATGGAGCACCTACTGGATTGTCAACTATGTCCTGCATCTTGCACAGGAGAAGTCCTTCTGGTTACAGAACCATATGCAGTTGCAACATTCTGGTCAAGAGGAGTGAAGCTTGATAATTCTTTCTTTCATTTCTTTGTAATGGTAATTACAGTGTATATATATAAAAACAAAGATGAGGTGACTTACCGAACAAAAGCGCTGGCAGGTCGATAGACACACAAACAAACACAAACACACACACAAAATTCAAGCTTTCGCAACAAACTGTTGCCTCATCAGGAAAGAGGGAAGGAGAGGGAAAGACGAAAGGATGTGGGTTTTAAGGGAGAGGGTAAGGAGTCATTCCAATCCCGGGAGCGGAAAGACTTACCTTAGGGGGAAAAAAGGACAGGTAGACACTCGCACACACGCACATATCCATCCACACATACAGACACAAGCAGACATATTTAAAGACAAAGATGTCAGTCGAGGCAGAAGTGTAGAGGCAAAGAAGTTGTTGAAAGACAGGTGAGGTATGAGTGGCGGCAACTTGAAATTAGCGGAGATTGAGGCCTGGCGAATGACGAGAAGAGAGGATATACTGAAGGGCAAGTTCCCATCTCCGGAGTTCGGATAGGTTGGTGTTGGTGGGAAGTATCCAGATAACCCGGACGGTGTAACACTGTGCCAAGATGTGCTGGCTGTGCACCAAGGCATGTTTAGCCACAGGGTGATCCTCATTACCAACAAACACTGTCTGCCTGTGTCCATTCATGCGAATGGACAGTTTGTTGCTGGTCATTCCCACATAGAATGCATCACAGTGTAGGCAGGTCAGTTGGTAAATCACGTGGGTGCTTTCACACGTGGCTCTGCCTCTGATCGTGTACACCTTCCGGGTTACAGGACTGGAGTAGGTGGTGGTGGGAGGGTGCATGGGACAGGTTTTGCATCGGGGGCGGTTACAAGGATAGGAGCCAGAGGGTAGGGAAGGTGGTTTGGGGATTTCATAGGGATGAACTAACAGGTTACGAAGGTTAGGTGGACGGCGGAAAGACACTCTTGGCGGAGTGGGGAGGATTTCATGAAGGATGGATCTCATTTCAGGGCAGGATTTGAGGAAGTCGTATCCCTGCTGGAGAGCCACATTCAGAGTCTGGTCCAGTCCCGGAAAGTATCCTGTCACAAGTGGGGCACTTTTGTGGTTCTTCTGTGGGGGATTCTGGGTTTGAGGGGACGAGGAAGTGGCTCTGGTTATTTGCTTCTGTACCAGGTCGGGAGGGTAGTTGCGGGATGCGAAAGCTGTTTTCAGGTTGTTGGTGTAATGATTCAGGGATTCCGGACTGGAGCAGATTCGTTTGCCACGAAGACCCAGGCTGTAGGGAAGGGACCGTTTGATGTGGAATGGGTGGCAGCTGTCATAATGGAGGTACTGTTGCTTGTTGGTGGGTTTGATGTGGACGGACGTGTGAAGTTGGCCATTGGACAGGTGGAGGTCAACGTCAAGGAAAGTGGCATGGGATTTGGAGTAGGACCAGGTGAAACTGATGGAACCAAAGGAGTTGAGGTTGGAGAGGAAATTCTGGAGTTCTTCTTCACTGTGAGTCCAGATCACGAAGATGTCATCAATAAATCTGTACCAAACTTTGGGTTGGCAGACTTGGGTAACCAAGAGGGCTTCCTCTAAGCGACCCATGAATAGGTTGGCGTACGAGGGGGCCATCCTGGTGCCCATGGCTGTTCCCTTTAATTGTTGGTATGTCTGGCCCTCAAAAGTGAAGAAGTTGTGGGTCAGGATGAAGCTGGCTAAGGTGATGAGGAAAGAGGTTTTAGGTAGGGTGTCAGGTGATCGGCGTGAAAGGAAATGCTCCATCGCAGCGAGGCCCTGGACGTGCGGAATATTAGTGTATAAGGACGTGGCATCAATGGTTACAAGGATGGTTTCCGGGGGTAACAGATTGGGTAAGGATTCCAGGCGTTCAAGGAAGTGGTTGGTGTCCTTGATGAAGGATGGGAGACTGCATGTAATGGGTTGAAGGTGTTGATCTACGTAGGCGGAGATACGTTCTGTGGGGGCTTGGTAACCAGCTACAATGGGGCGGCCGGGATGATTGGGTTTGTGGATTTTAGGAAGAAGGTAGAAGGTAGGGGTGCGGGGTGTCGGTGGGGTCAGGAGGTTGATGGAGTCAGGTGAAAGGTTTTGCAGGGGGCCTAAGGTTCTGAGAATTCCTTGAAGCTCCGCCTGGACATCGGGAATGGGGTTACCTTGGCAAACTTTGTATGTGGTGTTGTCTGAAAGCTGACGCAGACCCTCAGCCACATACTCCCGACGATCAAGTACCACGGTCGTGGAACCCTTGTCCGCCGGAAGAATGACGATGGATCGGTCAGCCTTCAGATCACGGATAGCCTGGGCTTCAGCAGTGGTGATGTTGGGTGTAGGATTAAGGTTTTTTAAGAAGGATTGAGATGCAAGGCTGGAAGTCAGAAATTCCTGGAAGGTTTGGAGAGGGTGATTTTGAGGAAGAGGAGGTGGGTCCCGCTGTGACGGAGGACGGAACTGTTCCAGGCAGGGTTCAATTTGGATGGTGTCTTGAGGAGTCGGATCATTAGGAGTAGGATTAGGATCATTTTTCTTCGTGGCAAAGTGATACTTCCAGCAGAGAGTACGGGTGTAGGACAGTAAATCTTTGACGAGGGCTGTTTGGTTGAATCTGGGAGTGGGGCTGAAGGTGAGGCCTTTGGATAGGACAGAGGTTTCGGATTGAGAGAGAGGTTTGGAGGAAAGGTTAACTACTGAATTAGGGTGTTGTGGTTCCAGATTGTGTTGATCGGAATTTTGAGGTTTTGGAGGGAGTGGAGCTGGAAGTGGGAGATTGAGTAGATGGGAGAGACTGGGTTTGTGTGCAATGAGAGGAGGTTGAGGTTTGCTGGAAATGTTGTGAAGGGTGAGTGAGTTGCCTTTCCGGAGGTGGGAAACCAGGAGATTGGATAGTTTTTTGAGGTGGAGGGTGGCATGCTGTTCTAATTTACGGTTGGCCTGTAGGAGGATGCTCTGAACAGCCGGTGTGGATGTGGGGGAGGAAAGATTAAGGACTTTTATTAAGGATAGGAGTTGACGGGTGTGTTCATTGGCTGAGTTGATGTGTAGGTGAAGGATTAGGTGGGTGAGGGCAATGGATTGTTCAGTTTGGAACTGGTATAGGGACTGATGGAAGGAAGGGTTGCAGCCAGAGATGGGAACTTTGAGTGTGAGGCCTTTGGGGGTAATGCCAAATGTCAGACAAGCCTGAGAAAATAAAATATGCGAGCGTAATCTGGCTAGGGCGAAGGCATGTTTGCGGAGGAGCCAGATTACGCTCGCATATTTTATTTTCTCAGGCTTGTCTGACATTTGGCATTACCCCCAAAGGCCTCACACTCAAAGTTCCCATCTCTGGCTGCAACCCTTCCTTCCATCAGTCCCTATACCAGTTCCAAACTGAACAATCCATTGCCCTCACCCACCTAATCCTTCACCTACACATCAACTCAGCCAATGAACACACCCGTCAACTCCTATCCTTAATAAAAGTCCTTAATCTTTCCTCCCCCACATCCACACCGGCTGTTCAGAGCATCCTCCTACAGGCCAACCGTAAATTAGAACAGCATGCCACCCTCCACCTCAAAAAACTATCCAATCTCCTGGTTTCCCACCTCCGGAAAGGCAACTCACTCACCCTTCACAACCTTTCCAGCAAACCTCAACCTCCTCTCATTGCACACAAACCCAGTCTCTCCCATCTACTCAATCTCCCACTTCCAGCTCCACTCCCTCCAAAACCTCAAAATTCCGATCAACACAATCTGGAACCACAACACCCTAATTCAGTAGTTAACCTTTCCTCCAAACCTCTCTCCCAATCCGAAACCTCTGTCCTATCCAAAGGCCTCACCTTCAGCCCCACTCCCAGATTCAACCAAACAGCCCTCGTCAAAGATTTACTGTCCTACACCCGTACTCTCTGCTGGAAGTATCACTTTGCCACGAAGAAAAATGATCCTAATCCTACTCCTAATGATCCGACTCCTCAAGACACCATCCAAATTGAACCCTGCCTGGAACAGTTCCGTCCTCCGTCACAGCGGGACCCACCTCCTCTTCCTCAAAATCACCCTCTCCAAACCTTCCAGGAATTTCTGACTTCCAGCCTTGCATCTCAATCCTTCTTAAAAAACCTTAATCCTACACCCAACATCACCACTGCTGAAGCCCAGGCTATCCGTGATCTGAAGGCTGACCGATCCATCGTCATTCTTCCGGCGGACAAGGGTTCCACGACCGTGGTACTTGATCGTCGGGAGTATGTGGCTGAGGGTCTGTGTCAGCTTTCAGACAACACCACATACAAAGTTTGCCAAGGTAACCCCATTCCCGATGTCCAGGCGGAGCTTCAAGGAATTCTCAGAACCTTAGGCCCCCTGCAAAACCTTTCACCTGACTCCATCAACCTCCTGACCCCACCGACACCCCGCACCCCTACCTTCTACCTTCTTCCTAAAATCCACAAACCCAATCATCCCGGCCGCCCCATTGTAGCTGGTTACCAAGCCCCCACAGAACGTATCACCGCCTACGTAGATCAACACCTTCAACCCATTACATGCAGTCTCCCATCCTTCATCAAGGACACCAACCACTTCCTTGAACGCCTGGAATCCTTACCCAATCTGTTACCCCCGGAAACCATCCTTGTAACCATTGATGCCACGTCCTTATACACTAATATTCCGCATGTCCAGGGCCTCGCTGCGATGGAGCATTTCCTTTCACGCCGATCACCTGCCACCCTACCTAAAACCTCTTTCCTCATCACCTTAGCCAGCTTCATCCTGACCCACAACTTCTTCACTTTTGAGGGCCAGACATACCAACAATTAAAGGGAACAGCCATGGGCACCAGGATGGCCCCCTCGTACGCCAACCTATTCATGGGTCGCTTAGAGGAAGCCTTCTTGGTTACCCAAGTCTGCCAACCCAAAGTTTGGTACAGATTTATTGATGACATCTTCATGATCTGGACTCACAGTGAAGAAGAACTCCAGAATTTCCTCTCCAACCTCAACTCCTTTGGTTCCATCAGTTTCACCTGGTCCTACTCCAAATCCCATGCCACTTTCCTTGACGTTGACCTCCACCTGTCCAATGGCCAACTTCACACGTCCGTCCACATCAAACCCACCAACAAGCAACAGTACCTCCATTATGACAGCTGCCACCCATTCCACATCAAACGGTCCCTTCCCTACAGCCTGGGTCTTCGTGGCAAACGAATCTGCTCCAGTCCGGAATCCCTGAATCATTACACCAACAACCTGAAAACAGCTTTCGCATCCCGCAACTACCCTCCCGACCTGGTACAGAAGCAAATAACCAGAGCCACTTCCTCGTCCCCTCAAACCCAGAATCCCCCACAGAAGAACCACAAAAGTGCCCCACTTGTGACAGGATACTTTCCGGGACTGGACCAGACTCTGAATGTGGCTCTCCAGCAGGGATACGACTTCCTCAAATCCTGCCCTGAAATGAGATCCATCCTTCATGAAATCCTCCCCACTCCGCCAAGAGTGTCTTTCCGCCGTCCACCTAACCTTCGTAACCTGTTAGTTCATCCCTATGAAATCCCCAAACCACCTTCCCTACCCTCTGGCTCCTATCCTTGTAACCGCCCCCGATGCAAAACCTGTCCCATGCACCCTCCCACCACCACCTACTCCAGTCCTGTAACCCGGAAGGTGTACACGATCAGAGGCAGAGCCACGTGTGAAAGCACCCACGTGATTTACCAACTGACCTGCCTACACTGTGATGCATTCTATGTGGGAATGACCAGCAACAAACTGTCCATTCGCATGAATGGACACAGGCAGACAGTGTTTGTTGGTAATGAGGATCACCCTGTGGCTAAACATGCCTTGGTGCACAGCCAGCACATCTTGGCACAGTGTTACACCGTCCGGGTTATCTGGATACTTCCCACCAACACCAACCTATCCGAACTCCGGAGATGGGAACTTGCCCTTCAGTATATCCTCTCTTCTCGTCATCCGCCAGGCCTCAATCTCCGCTAATTTCAAGTTGCCGCCACTCATACCTCACCTGTCTTTCAACAACTTCTTTGCCTCTACACTTCTGCCTCGACTGACATCTCTGCCCAAACTCTTTGTCTTTAAATATGTCTGCTTGTGTCTGTATGTGTGGATGGATATGTGCGTGTGTGCGAGTGTCTACCTGTCCTTTTTTCCCCCTAAGGTAAGTCTTTCCGCTCCCGGGATTGGAATGACTCCTTACCCTCTCCCTTAAAACCCACATCCTTTCGTCTTTCCCTCTCCTTCCCTCTTTCCTGATGAGGCAACAGTTTGTTGCGAAAGCTTGAATTTTGTGTGTGTGTTTGTGTTTGTTTGTGTGTCTATCGACCTGCCAGCGCTTTTGTTCGGTAAGTCACCTCATCTTTGTTTTTATATATATTTTTTCCCACGTGGAATGTTTCCTTCCATTATATTAATTACAGTGTATTGTATTTATGGCTTGAATATAATAAAACATCCATCTCACCAGTCCATCCTAAGGCAGGTGGCATAAAACTGACAATGCAGAAAGATCCACACTTGTAGTAGTTCGATATCGTGCTAGAATTGTAGATGAAGTTGGACAGTCAGTTATAACAACTAAGTCAAGACAGTAGTTTTCCTGAGAGTGGGGTCATTGTACAATCTCTTCACTGCTGGATTTGTCTTTCATCTATGCAATGGTTCCACACACTTCCTCCCCTCCTCCCCTCCCTTAATCATTTGACTAGTTTCACTGTTTTGATGCAGGTCACCAGTTTCCTCTCCAGTGACAATCCCCTTATCTCATAGCACCACTTGCATTCAACATCATCATTTATTTATGCAATATATTCAAATTTCCATCTTCCCCTAAAAAATTTGCCCACTGTGGCTCTATGGAAAATGTTCTCCGATGACTATGAGATGCGATCAAAAAGTAAAGGGAATTTTTGTTTTCTGAAAGAGTCTTTATTTATTCATCAACATCAGCTTTGCCCCCTTCAAAGTAATCCCCCTCAGATATAATACACTTGTGGCAGCACTTTTTTCAATCTTGGAAGCACTTCTGGAACTCACTTTTTGTTGTGCTATTTAGCTCCTTCAGACAATCTGTTGATGCCATTTCATGGTTCTCTTAAGCTTCAGGAATAGAAGGAAGTTGCATGGAGCTATATCAGGTGAATATGGTGGTTGAAGCAACATGACAATTTTGCATTTTTCCAAAAAATCATGCACAAGCATTGAGGTATGAGAGGGAGCATCATCATGATGAATTTCAATGAATGGTTTTGTAACAATTCTGGTAATTTCTGTGGATTGTACCACACAGATGTCACAAAACTTGCAGGCAGTATGACTTATTGATAGTATTACCATAAGGCAAGAATTCATGATGCACTATCCCATCATAACTGAAGAAAACAGTGAGAAGCACCTTCACATGTAATCAAAGTTGTTGCATTTTTTTTAGTCTTAGTTCTTCAGACAGTTTCCATTGGGACAACTGGGCCTAGATTTCAACATCATACCCATATACCTGTGTTTTTTCACCATTTATTACAGTCTTTAGAAGTTCTAGATTGTTATCAGCTTCATTCAGCAATTCCTGAGTGATGTCTACACTATGATATTTTTGCTCAAAATTCAACAATTTCAGAACATATTTTGCTGCTGCACATTTCATACCTAAAACATACAAAAAAAATTGCTTGAAATGAACCAAGAGATATGCTGACATCAGCAATCTCTCTGATGGTGATTTGGCAATTTTAGAGAACCATTTTCTTTACTTCTTCCACATTGTCGTCACTAACTGATGTACTAGGAGGTCCAGGACAGTCACTATATTCACTGTCTTCTCGAGCCTCTTTGAAACATTTGCTCATAGTAGGTTTGCCAAAAGCCACAGTCAGCATCTTGAATGTATTTCTGCCCTTTATTCCACTTCTTCGAGCAAAGTTAAATGCAAATTCATTGATCCATCTTTTTTAAAAGTAAAAGTTTGGCAAGCGCTTGCAAAATGCTTGTCTTTGACAGTCAACTATAAACTAAATACTCAAAACAGCTGAAAATGTAGACATACATTAGGAATCAGGAACATGTGAGCCAATAAGATTAAAAAACAATTGAAAATAAAGTGTAAGAGAAATTAAAAAATTCCAGTTACTTTTTGATCGCACCTTGTATCATCTTGTTCCTTTTTCTGATCAGTATTTTGCACACAGTGGTGTCTCAACTATTGTTTAGTGTGCTGGCAGGAAGCAAGTCCATTCATTGTTTGAGCAAACAAACCTATTCACAGTTGTTTGGGGGATGAAAAAAATATATTCACTGATCTCACTGAATGTGAATAATTCGTCATTTAGCAAAACTGTTGAGCAAATATGTTTCCTGATAGTGTGGGAAGGTGTTAGGTGGTACTATATGGTTCTTCAAAGAGAAACAATTCATTAACACTAAATGTCATAAATATGGGCTCAGTTTTATAGGTCCTGCTTCTTTGAAATAATTTCATTCATTTAATATTGAGAAAGACATCTCACAGGTGAGAGGACATTAATTCTAAATTTCTCTGAGACCACCTACAAACTGTAGTTCAGATTTTCTGTAGACTGGAATAGCAGTTGGCCATTCATAAACCTCTTACTGCTATTACTATTCCTATTATTATTATTATTATTATTATTATTATTATTGTTATTATTATTGCTAATACTACTGTTTTAGAAACACTGCATCACACCTTAATGGAAAAAGAAATCAAAATTTCATTGTAAAAGAAGAAGGCAGTTACTGTGTTTCATTTTATACTCCAAAGTTTTACATGCAATATCCAAATTTGGCTTTCTGTTCCACAGTCTGAGAAATGAATTATTTCATGTCATCCATAAAATTAATTTCCCCAGCTGTGACCTTTTTCATAATGAACTTGTTCTTGATGGACATGAAGGAGACATAGTGGATGTGTCTTGACTGTGTCATTGTTGATCTTAAGCAAGATTAAAATAACTGCAAGATGCTGAATGACTTCTCAGATGATGGTGATGATACTGGGACTTTCATAATCAGAATGATTAAGTAAATAACTTCCTGAAACAGTTGTTTAAGCCTACTACATTCAGCACGAAGTTGTCTACCATTATAGGGCACATTACATGGTTGTACATGAGTTGTAATGCATTGCAGCAATTTGAGCTGTGCATGAAGCCTTTAGAGGTGTGTACTCCAATCAACCCTAAAGGCCATAGGGTCTATTTTGGAGGATGTAACAAGTATCTCTACATTATGGGATAGTCACTTTAGATCTTCAATCAGTCTCATCCAGAAACAGATCAAAAACTTTTTTTAGGCCATAAGTTATTGGGGTCTTTCCGATTTGGGTTCTTATAATAATATCTAATAGCATATAAAATGGTTCATCATTCCTAAGATACATAAGAGATCCTTCTATAATATCCATAGAATGTTTCATTCTGTCTGCATAAAAATTTGGATTCTGTAGGTATCCAACCACACCTTCACACAGTTCAAAGATTTCAGTTTCAACTGTCATATAAAACAAATTTTCTCAAACTTTTCAAGCCACTTTGTGTAGTCCCATACAAATTACTGTCTTTAGTCTCTGATTGAGCACTGTGCATTCAATACTTCGTTCAGCGTGTTTTGAACCCAGTCATAATTTTCCTTGAAATGTTTCAAAATCGTCATTACATGGAAAATGGAGTATGGGTGATATGTCACTCTCCTCCTTTCAAATCCACCTACATGCTAATATGCGCCCTTTAAAATCATAGAGGCATACTGGTGTATGCTTTCACATTTCTGTTTTGGTGATTGCTCTTCAGTGAATGAATTAATTGAGCCCTTACCTTTTGATCGCACAAGAAAAAGCAATAGTGGGCCTAAATGGACACCATTTCCCTGGAGTCTTCATTATACATTTCTGGTAATTTTTTACATGGTCTCCAAGTTTCTTTTCATTGAGGCAAATGCTTCTGGGAGCTGAAATTTTGCAAAATTAACATAAATAACCTCAGCATCTACCCTAAACCTGAGGCTGCAAATAATATTTTCCATGTCATCATAAATATGAGGTACAGTCAAATGGTAACCAAAGACCTACCACAACAGGATTGGTTCCATTCAAAAGTAATCACCACAAATGTTATGTCATATATCACATTGGGAGATGAGACAGTGAATTCATGTTTCAAAGAACACAGTCAGCAATTGACTGATCCACAACCACATCCACTCTTGCACTTCCCTGTCTGACTGCAACCAATATCCATGCAAGTCTTTCTTCATGTCACCAAAGATGTAAATAATACGTGGTGAATACCGGGTGTACAGAGGATGTTGCAGTGTTTCCCAACCAAATCGCTGAAGTGTAGCCTGCATCTGACTGACAGATATTATTATGCTACAGGGCATTTTGACTTTATGGCACATTGAAAGCAAATTGCTGAAGCATAGCCTTCATCTGATTGGCAGTGTGGGAGCAGGTGTTATCATGCTACAGGGTGTTTTGACTTTATGGCACATTGCAGTTTCTGCAAAATGTCTTCATAGCACTGCACATTGATTGTGCTTCTATGCTCAAGGAATTTAAATGAACAGAGGGCCTGTACAGTCAAATGAGGTCATCATGACCTTGGTGTCAATATTTCAAGCCCAGAGGCAAACAGCAAATCCAACAGTGGAAACATCCCACATCTCCCCTACTAAAGAAATCCAAAGCTGTTCACACAAGTTCTGGTAAGGTCATGATGACCACCTTCTTTGACCACAGGGGCCCTCTGGTCATCAACTTCCTTAAGCGTGGAACCACAAACAATGCACAGTGCTATGAAGACACTTGCTGAAATTCTGATGCATCATAAAGCCAAAACATCCAGGAGTGCTGTCAGACAGAATTGTCCTGTAGCATGATAACATCTGCCCCCACACTACCAATAAGACACAGACTAATTTCAGCAGTTTGGTAGGGAAACATTATAACATCCTCCACATGGCCTGAATCGTTCACTGTGTGATCTTCACATATTTTGCAACCTGAAGAAAGACACAAGGGTACATAGGTTTCAGTCAGATGAGGAAGTGTAGGAGTTGGTGTGGTGTGGACCTGCTAGCAGGTGACCATGTTCTACAAAAAAGGAACTGATCATCTCATCTCCCAGTGGGATCTGAATACATGTGTTGTTTGGATTTAAATGAAACAATTCTACAGTCCTATTGTGATTGGTGTTTGGTTTCCATTTGACTGCCCCATATATACAGGGTGCAGCACATAAAATCAACCCATAAAGTCAACACATGAACATAAAATAAAATGTAATGTGTTGAATATGATTACTCGCCTTTGCAGTAGATTTTAAAAGTGCCCTGTACTCACTTCAGCACACCTGTGAGTACACTTGAGGAGATTCGTTTATATCCTATAGATGACATCCTGGACCCTTGTCTTGAGTTCTCCAATTGTGTGTTGATTTGTTTCATATACTCTTCTCTTTAACAGTCCTCACAAGTAAAAATCACAAGTGGGCAAGTCTGGTGACCAAGGAGGCCACAAGTCTTTGGTGATTGTCCTCTCTGGTGTAAACATCTCATGCACACAGGACAATGGTGTAGCTGATGTGTGGCATAAACATAACTAATGCTCCTCTTCTGTCAAGTTTGAATAAAACACTTCCAGGATTCCTGAATACATGTCACTGTTCACTGTCATCTCAAAGAATATGGACCCCATAATGTGTATGGCATAAATGACAGACCAATCTTCTTGTCATGCAAGGGTACCTGGTGGATTGCTTGTGGATTTTCTATTGACCAATACTGGTTGTTTTGGGAATTTATGTACCCAGACAGGTGGAACCATGCTTCATGACTCATGGTGAGCTTTAGTGGCTCCAAGACACCACTGGCAACATTTCTCAACAGCAATGAACAGAAATGCACCCTCTTCTGCAGGTCAGGCTCCTTCATTTCTTGTACAACACTTATCTGGTATAGTTTTAACTTCAGTCCCCTTAAAACACATCTGCAACTTCTCTCACTCACATGAAACTGTTGACTCAATCTCCTTGTTGACTTATGAGGACTTCTTGTCATTATGTGTTCGGCCTGGCTCTTTAATTCATGTGTGCAGACAGGTGTTGGTCTATTCCTGGGAGCATTTTGAACTGATTCTGTATGCCATCATTTTTCAATCAATTCTTGTATTGTGCTCTTTGCTGGCACAGAACATCTTCAAAATTTCTCCTGAAACAAATTCTTTATTCTCACAAAAGCTCCAGTGCAAATAAACATTTCAGCAATGGCAGCATGCTTGGGTAACAAATATGGAATTATCACACACTCACCTGGCTTCACACATTGAGGCCTTAATCTCAACTGGTTTTGGCAAGTTTCACTGCCACAGTGTTGGTACATCAGAGGAAATGGTTAGTTTGTGCATGACTGTTTGGACAGTGTATCTTGTTTTCCATTATTATTGATGTGCATACATGCACTGGAATATTATCATTGCATATGATGGGCCAGTTCTACTTGTCACATCCTGTATGATGTGAACTTCATATCTCATCACATATTCTGTCAGGCTTTCAAAATTATTTTTGTGCCTCACTGATGCTGTATCAGTGGTTGTATAGTGCTTCCTACTTGTCAACATGATTAAGGATAAGATATTGGAGGTATCTTGCACAGAAGGTTAGTACTAAAGGACAGTATATACCTTATGTATGCCCCTGATGTGGCCCTCTGCCCAGGGGAAGGTGTGATGTGTAATGTGTACTGTATTCTGCAGTATTTTTATGAAGCATGTAAAATTTTACACTATGAAATCCCTAGTAAGAGGAACAATTATTAACTGATTGTGATGTGATTACCTGTCAAGAGTTGGCATGCCTAAGCACATCCTAAATGGCAATGAATCACAGTTTACTAGAGTTAAGTGTAAGAATTTCTTACAAGATTAGAGTATCATACAAATTCTAATTCAAATTTTGTGATATCATCCCAAAGCCAAACCTGCAGAAAGAGATTTTAGGGAGCTAAATCAGAAAAAAGGTGGGAATTTAAGAAGATGGGACCTGGATAAACTGACTAAACCAGAGGTTTTACAGAGTTTCAGGAAGAGCATAAGGGAACAATTGACAGGAATGGGGGAAAGAAATACAGTAGAAGAAGAATGGGTACTTTTGATGAATGAAATAGTGAAGGCGGCAGAGGATCAAGTGGGTAAAAAGACAAGGGCTAGTAGAAATCCTTGGGTAACAGAAGAGATACTGAATTTAATTGATGAAAGGAGAAAATGTAAAAATGCAGTAAATGAAGTGGGCAAAAAGGAATACAAAAGTCTCAGAAATGAGATCAGCAGGAAGTGGAAAATGGCTAAGCAGGGATGGCTAGAGGACAAATGTAAGTCTGTAGAGGCATATCTCACTAGGGGTAAGATAGATATTGCCTACAGAAAAATTAAAGAGACCGTTGGAGATAGAAGAACCACTTGCATGAATATCAAGAGCTTTAATGGAAACCCAGTTCTAAGCAAAGAAGGGAAAGCAGAAAGGTGGAAGGAGTATATAGAGGGTCTGTACAAGGGCGATGTACTTGTGGACAATATTATGGAAATGGAAGAGGATGTAGATGAAGATGAAATGGGAGATACGATACTGCGTGAAGAGTTTGACAGAGCACTGAAAGACCTAAGTCAAAACAAGGCCCCGGGAGAAGACAACATTCCATTAGAACTACTGACAGCCTTGGGAGAGCCAGTCCTGACAAAACTCAACCATCTGGTGAGCAAAATGTATGAGACAGGCGAAATTCCTTCAGACTTCAAGATGAATATAATAATTCCAATCCCAAAGAAAGCAGGTGTTGACAGATGTGAGAATTACCAAACTATCAGTTTAATAAGTCACAGCTGCAAAATACTAACGTGAATTCTTTACAGATGAATGGAAAAACTGGTAGAAGCCGACCTCGGGAAAGATCAGTTTGGATTCCGTAAAAATGTTGGAACACGTGAGGCAATACTGACCCTACAAATTATCTTAGAAGAAAGATTAAGGAAAGGCAAACCTATGTTTCTAGCATTTGTAGACTTAGAGAAAGCTTTTGACAATGTTGACTGGAATACTGTCTTTCAAATTCTGTAGGTGGCAGGGGTAAAATACAGGGATTGAAAGGCTATTTACAATTTGTACAGAAATCAGGTCTCAGTTATAAGAGTCGAGGGACATGAAAGGGAAGCAGTGGTTGGGAAGGGAGTGAGACAGGGTTCTAGCCTCTCCCTGATGCTATTCAATCTGTATATTGAGCAAGCAGTAAAGGAAACAAAAGAAAAGTTTGGAGTAGGTATTAAAATCCATGGAAAAGAAATAAAAACTTTGAGGTTCGCCGATGACATTGTAATTCTGTCAGAGACAGCAAAGGACTTGGAAGAGCAGCTGAACGGAATGGACAGTGTCTTGAAAGGAGGGTATAAGATGAACATCAACAAAAGCTAAACGAGGATAATGGAATGTAATCAAATTAAGTCGGGTGATGCTGAGGGAATTACAGGGCTATTACATATGATCAAAGCAATTTCATAAATTC
This sequence comes from Schistocerca americana, assembly GCF_021461395.2. Taxonomy (NCBI): domain Eukaryota; kingdom Metazoa; phylum Arthropoda; class Insecta; order Orthoptera; family Acrididae; genus Schistocerca; species Schistocerca americana. Next base: position 163,371,026 of record NC_060121.1, on the reverse strand, counting down.
ACTGTAGCTCCATTCATTGACATATGGTCACGACACACTACAGATACGTAGAAAAACTCATAAAGTTTTGTTCAGCTGAAGCCACACTTCAGGTTTCTGCCGCCAGAGCACTCGAGAGCGCAGTGAGACAAAATGGCTACAGGAGCCGAGAAAGCGTATGTCGTGCTTTAAATGCACTCACATCAGTCAGTCATAACAGTACAACGACACTTCAGGATGAAGTTCTACAAAGATCCACCAACTGCTAACTCCATTCGGCGATGGTATGCGCAGTTTAAAGCTTCTGGATGCCTCTGTAAGGGGAAATCAACGGGTCAGCCTGCAGTGAGCGAAGAAACGGTTGAACGCGTGCGGGCAAGTTTCACGCGTAGCCCGCGGAAGTCGACAAATAAAGCAAGCAGGGAGCTAAACCTACCACAGCCGACGGTTTGGAAAATCTTACGGAAAAGGCTAAAGCAGAAGCCTTACCATTTACAATTGCTACAAGCCCTGACACCCGATGACAAAGTCAAACGCTTTGAATTTTCGGCTCGGTTGCAACAGCTCATGGAAGAGGATGCGTTCAGTGCGAAACTTGTTTTCAGTGATGAAGCAACATTTTTTCTTAATGGTGAAGTGAACAGACACAATGTGCGAATCTGGGCGGTAGAGAATCCTCACGCATTCGTGCAGCAAATTTGCAATTCACGAAAAGTTAACGTGTTTTGTGCAATCTCACGGTTTAAAGTTTACTGCCCCTTTTTCTTCTGCGAAAAAAACATTACAGGACACGTGTATCTGGACATGCTGGAAAATTGGCTCATGCCACAACTGGAGACCGACAGCGCTGACTTCATCTTTCAACAGGATGGTGCTCCACCGCACTTCCATCACGATGTTCAGAGATTGGAAAACCGATGGATCGGTCATGGTGGAGATCACAATCAGCAATTCATGTCATGGCCTCCATGCTCTCCTGACTTAACCCCATGCGATTTCTTTCTGTGGGGTTATGTGAAAGAATCAGTGTTTAAACTTCCTCTACTGAGAAACGTGCCAGAACTGCGAGCTCACATCAACGATGCTTTCGAACTCATTGATGGAGGCATGCTGCGCCGAGTGTGGGAGGAACTTGATTATCGCCTTGATGTCTGCCGAATCACTAAAGAGGCACATATCGAACATTTGTGAATGCCTAAAAAAAACTTTTTGAGCTTTTGTATGTGTGTGCAAAGCATTGTGAAAATATCTCAAATAATAAAGTTATTGTAGAGCTGTGAAATCGCTTCAATCATTTATAATAACCCTGTAGATTAGGAAATGAGACACTTAAAGTAGTAAAGGAGTTTTGCTATTTGGGGAGCAAAATAACTGATGATGGTCAAGGTAGAGAGGATAAATATGTAGACTGGCAATGTCAAGGAAAGCGTTTCTGAAGAAGAGAAATTTGTTAACATCGAGTACTGATTTAAGTGTCAGGAAGTTGTTTCTGAAAGTATTTGTGAAACATGGACAATAAATAGTTTAGACAAAAAGAGAATAGAAACTTTTGAAATGTGGTGCTACAGAAGAATGTTGAAGATTAGATAGGTAGATCACATAACTAATGATGAGGTATTGAATAGAATTGGGGAGAAGAGGGGATCGTTTGGTAGAACATGTTCTGAGGCATCAAGGGATCACCAATTTAGTACTGGAGGGCAGTGTGGATGGTAAAAATCATAGAGGGATACCAAGAGATGAATATATTAAGCAGATTCAGAAGGATGTAGGCTGCAGTAGGTACTGGGAGATGAAGAAGCTTGCACAGGATAGAGTAGCATGGAGAGCTGCTTCAAACCACTCTCAGGACTGAAGACCACAACAACAACAACAACAAATCAGAAATGTAGATTATGAGAACTGATTCAGCACATTCCATCAGTAACTAACAAAAGAGAGTAAACTGAACAAGCATTTCAATGTTTCCTCAGATGTTTGTATAATTTCAAACATAATGTAGAAATAGTGAATAATAAAAACAACAAAATTTCAGAAATAGTTCCAGATGAGATGAATTACCCAATTTATTGTATGAAGAAAGGAAAAGCACCTAGAGTTGACATGTCAGTAGAAATTGTTATACATGGAAGGAAAGTAATACACAAAGAACTTGTAAAATTGTTACTGATTAAGGCTGCTCAGTGGTAAGACACTGGTCTTGTGTTTGTCAGGACAGCAGTTCAAAACCCATCCAATAATCCAGATTTAAGTTTCATAACAAAAATGGAAGTCTCTTGATGGAACAACATGTAAAATAATGGAATGACAACCACTCACCTATAGTGGACTGATGTATGCCATATAGAAACATACAACATAAAAAAATATTCACATTAGCTTTTGAGTTCTTGTCCTTCTTCTAGGGAAATCTCACACACACACACAACTGCAGAGACATACAAATGTACCCTCAGCTGCAGGAGCATGTGTGTGGTTGTCTGTTTGGTTGTGTGTGGGAATGTCTGTACTTCTGCTAGAAAAGAGCAAAAGATTGAAAATGAGTATGAATACTATTTTCTGTTCATGTTTCTATGTACCACGCTTATGTCCACTACAGGTGAATGGTCAGATTTAAGTTTTCCATGATTTCTCTGAACCACTTAAGGCAAATGCCAGGATGATTGCTCTGAAAAAAGCTCTTTTCCATTCCTCCTATCCACAACATGAGCTTGTGCTCTGTCTCTAATGACTTTGTTGGTGACACTACATTAAACCCAAATCTTCTTTCTTTCCTCTTCCAGCAGAATGCATCCAAAAGAAGACAATGGTGCAGCAGTCTTATAATTGTACTAGACATACAAGGTCTGTTAGAAAAGTATCTGACCTCTTTCTTTTTTTTGTGAGCATCTGATGGATTTAAACCTACTGCACTTGCAGGAGCCAACCTTGAATCTTCAGGTACTCGTACATGCATGAATTTTTTCCCCACCTGTTGACAGCACCAGTTTGCTGGCAAGCAGTAGTTGAGTGAGGAAGTGTGTAGTGCTTGTGTCAGTTTTTCATATCGAGGGAAACAATGGAACTACTGGAGCAGTACTACTGCATCAACTTTTGGCCAGAACATGGGCAACAGCCAGGTGGAAACTATTCAGAAGATGATGCCATGGGCATCATACAGATTAAGGAGTGGTACAACTGCTTTGAAGATGGCTGCCCATCAGTGGAGAGTGAGCCGCACTCTGGTGAGCAATCAGCATGCCGAAATGACCAGGTCGTTGCCAAAGTGACTGTTGTGGTGATACGGGACCGTTGTGTGACTATCAGAGAAATTTTGGAAGAGGTGGGCATCAGCACTTTTTTGGCAGATTCCATTGTGACCAAAAATTTGTGCATGAAGCGAGTGTCAGAGAAATTTTTGCCAAAGCTGGTGATGGTGGAGCAAAAGCAACTTCGTGTTGAATTCTCACAGGACATACTGGTCTCCACAAACACCATAGTCACTGTTATGAGTCCTGGGTGTATGGGTGTGACCTGGAAACCAAATCCCAGCCATCGCAGTGGAAGCATTTCTTGTTATCAAGACCAAAGAAAGACTGCCAAGTGCTGAGCAACATCAAAATGATGCTTACTGTTTTCTTTGACTCCCACGATGTGGTACACCATAAGTACACACCACATGGGTCAAACAATCATCAAAGAGTACTACAGAGCTGTCTTCCATCACCTATGTAATACTGTGCAGCACAAGAGGCAGACTTACGGTCAACAGGAAATTGACGACTTCATTACGACAGTGCTTCAGCAGATTCCTTGCACTTTATTCAGACTTTTTTGGTGAAAAACCAGATTCCTATGCTTCAACAGGCTCTCCTGATGTGGCCCCTTGTGACTTTTGCCTGTTGCCATTAAAAGGAATGCAATGTCAGATGAGGGAGGACATTATGGCAGCAGGCTGCAATGACAACCGAGCTTAACTCCATTCCAAAAGAGGTCTTTTTAGCATGTTTGCAACAATGGCAGCACTGTAAGAATGAGAGTGTGGAGTTCCTATGGAACTACTTTGAGGGTGATTAGGTGTCCAATGCTCCAGGTAGCCCAGTTTTTTTTCCCCCCAGCAAAAGGTCCGTTACTTTTCTAACAGACCTCATAAAAACTGTGCACATGTTAACCCTATCTCCATCATATTCAAAATACATACAAATATTATCACCAACTCCATAAAATATACATTAGATTTTATTCAAACAAAGGTAGTTGTCAACTTTAAAAGTGGACATATCTCAACAGACCACTTGCAAGTTGCAAATGATATCATAAAACTGCACTGCGAGTATTGATCACAACCTCATTTTTAGAAACAGAGTACTGCCTTTTCTGCAACTTATCAGATGCTAGGAAAGCCCTCAACTCAATAGGTACAAAATTTATACTAACAGCCCTTGAGGAACATGACATTAAGTCGACATATGTTAGTATGCTGAAAAAGATAAATGTCATGCTACAGATTCTGTTAGACTTCATCTAGACAGTGGGAAATTCAGAATTGAAAGAGGAATTAGAAAAAGAGATTTCATATCACCAGAAATAATTTAAATAGTCATAGAAGCAGTTTTCAGATCAACAAACTGGGAAAAAAGAAAAAAAAATATCTATCACTGGATCATACTTGAACCCTGATTTACCTTGTGACACTACTGTTTGTCACTAGTACAAATAAGCTCAAGTTTGGAAGTAGACCTGAAAATCAATGTAATAATACTTAAATCATGTACAAGCAACACATCAAAATGAATTACCAGTGAAGTCATGGAACCAGTTTTTGTGTCTTTGTAATTAGAACTGTTGAAGCCAAAGATTCGATGAGCAGGAAAAGAAATAAACAGGAGAGTAAAATTCACCTTGGTAATTATGGAAAAGTGACAGAGTTTTCAGAAGTAAGCTTCCTGAGCATCTGAAAAGGAAAGTTTACAGTCAGTGTTTATCATCACTTCTGGTTTGTAACAGTGAGACAAGGACTTTTAATGTGGAAACTGTTAAAAAACTGAAGCTAGATGAGGCATCAGTGGGTAGCTGCATATTGTAAATTAATGGAAGAGACAGAAATACAATCATATGGATCATGAAACAGACTAGAGTAGCAAATAATCCTGACTTGACTACAAGAAAAATGGAATTTAGGTGAGCAGGATATTTAATCAGACTAATGGATAGTAGGTGGAACAAGGAGGGTCTTTCCAAGAGAAGGGAAAAAAAGAGAGAACAACTTTTGTGGAAGGTGTCTAAAATAACATTAGAAAATATGCAGGACTGTGTAAGTTTTTTGACCTGTTTTGGTTGTCTCATAAGTCTCATACACCTTCTGCCAATGTTATCTTCCCAATGATCCTTAGGTGCTTTAAAAAGTTATTTAATGATCCCATACAACACTCTCAAGTTAAGCTGTCATTTCAAGCATATTCGTTGTTATTAAACACACAATTGGCTTGCAGATAATAAATTAGATATTAAAACATAGATCAGCAGCTTGCATAGGCATTAAAATTTAATAAGTGGCCTTTTACAACTAAACAATGGATTGAATAACATACTTTTGACTGTAATATTCATTGCTACCAAACATTTTCGATAGTGAACTGACTGTAAGAACGTTCTGTTAGACATGGAAGTTCACACTATGATTACTGGACCCAGCCTGATTTGTAACCTTATGTGTTGGAGACTGATTAACACAGTAGTTTCACTCCTTGAATGATATCCATTGACTGACTGTGGCTTTGTGCACAATGCTATTTAAAGACACAGGCATGGCATAACAATTATGAAATGTTAAAATACATTGTCTTTTGTATTAGATATCAATCTTGCAGGGGCAACAGTCTGGATGATTGACTGATCTGGCCTTGTAACATTAACCAAAACGGCCTTGCTGTGCTGGTACTGCAAACGGCTGAAAGCAAGGGGAAACTACATCCATAATTTTTCCCGAGGACATGCAGCTTTACTGTATGATTAAATGATGATGCCGTCTTCTTGGGTAAAATATTCCGGAGGTAAAATAATCCCCCATTCGGATCTCCGGGCGGGGACTACTCAAGAGGACGTCGTTATCAGGAGAAAGAAAACTGGCGTTCTACAGATCGGAGCGTGGAATGTCAGATCCCTTAATCGGGCAGGTAGGTTAGAAAATTTAAAAAGGGAAATGGATAGGTTAAAGTTAGATATAGTGGAAATTAGTGAAGTTCGGTGGCAGGAGGAACAAGACTTTTGGTCAGGTGATTACAGGGTTATAAATACAAAATCAAATAGGGGTAATGCAGGAGTAGGCTTAATAATGAATAAAAAAATAGGAGTGTGGGTTAGCTACTACAAACAGCATAGTGAACGCATTATTGTGGCCAAGATAGACACAAAGCCCATGCCTACTACAGTAGTACAAGTTTATATGCCAACTAGCTCTGCAGATGATGAAGAAATTGATGAAATGTATGATGAGATAAAAGAAATTATTCAGGTAGTGAAGGGAGACGAAAATTTAATAGTCATGGGTGACTGGAATTTGTCAGTAGGAAAAGGGAGAGAAGGAAACATAGTAGGTGAATATGGATTGGGGGGAAGAAATGAAAGAGGAAGCTGCCTTGTAGAATTTTGCACAGAGCATAACTTAATCATAGCTAACACTTGGTTCAACAATCATGAAAGAAGGTTGTATACCTGGAAGAATCTTGGAGATACTAAAAGGTATCAGATAGATTATATAATGGTAAGACAGAGATTTAGGAACCAGGTTTTAAATTGTAAGACATTTCCAGGGGCAGATGTGGATTCTGACCACAATCGATTGGTTATGAACTGCAGATTGAAACTGAAGAAACTGCAAAAAGGCGGGAATTTAAGGAGATTGGACCTGGATAAACTGAAAGAACCAGAGGTTGTACAGAGTTTCAGGGAGAGCATAAGGGAACAATTGACAGGAATGGGGGAAAGAAATACAGTAGAAGAAGAATGGGTAGCTCTGAGGGATGAAGTAGTGAAGGCAGCAGAGGATCAAGTAGGTAAAAAGACGAGGGCTAATAGAAATCCTTGGGTAACAGAAGAAATACTAAATTTAATTGATGAAAGGAGAAAATATAAAAATGCAGTAAATGAAGCAGGCAAAAATGAATACAAACGTCTCAAAAATGAGATCGACAGGAAGTGCAAAATGGCTAAGCATGGATGGCTAGAGGACAAATGTAAGGATGTAGAGGCTTGTCTCACTAGGGGTAAGATAGATACTGCCTACAGGAAAATTAAAGAGACCTTTGGAGAGAAGAGAACCACTTGTATGAATATCAAGAGCTCAGATGGCAACCCAGTTCTAAGCAAAGAAGGGAAGGCAGAAAGGTGGAAGGAGTATATAGAGGGTTTATACAAGGGCGATGTACTTGAGGACAATATTATGGAAATGGAAGAGGATGTAGATGAAGATGAAATGGGAGATATGATACTGCGTGAAGAGTTTGACAGAGCACTGAAAGACCTGAGTCGGAAAAAGGCCCCGGGAGTAGACAACATTCCATTAGAACTACTGATGGCCTTGGAAGAGCCAGTCCTGACAAAACTCTACCATCTGGTGAGCAAGATGTATGAGACAGGCGAAATACCCACAAACTTCAAGAAGAATATAATAATTCCAATCCCAAAGAAAGCAGGTGTTGACAGATGTGAAAATTACCTAGCTATCAGTTTAATAAGTCACAGCTGCAAAATACTAACGCGAATTCTTTACAGATAAATGGAAAAACTGGTAGAAGCAGACCTCGGGGAAGATCAGTTTGGATTCCGTAGAAATGTTGGAACACGTGAGGCAATACTAACCTTACGACTTATCTTAGAAGAAAGATTAAGAAAAGGCAAACCTACATTTCTAGCATTTGTAGACTTAGAGGAGACTTTTGACAACGTTAACTGGAATACTCTCTTTCAAATTCTGAAGGTGGCAGGGGTAAAATACAGGGATTGAAAGGCTATTTACAATTTGTACAGAAACCAGATTGCAGTTATAAGAGTCGAGGGGCATGAAAGGGAAGCAGTGGTTGGGAAAGGAGTGAGACAGGGTTGTACCCTCTCCCCGATGTTATTCAATCTGTATATTGAGCAAGCAGTAAAGGAAACAATAGAAAAATTCGGAGTAGGTATTAAAATTCATGGAGAAGAAGTAAAAACTTTGAGGTTCGCCGATGACATTGTAATTCTGTCAGAGACAGCAAAGGACTTGGAAGAGCAGTTGAACGGAATGGACAGTGTCTTGAAAGGAGGATATAAGATGAACATCAACAAAAGCAAAACGAGGATAATGGAATTTAGTCAAATTAAATCGGGTGATGCTGAGGGGATTAGATTAGGAAATGAGACACTTAAAGTAGTAAAGGAGTTTTGCTATTTAGGGAGTAAAATAACTGATGATGGTCGAAGTAGAGAGGATATAAAATGTAGACTGGCAATGGCAAGGAAATCGTTTCTGAAGAAGAGAAATTTGTTAACATCGAGTATAGATTTAAGTATCAGGAAGTCGTGTCTGAAAGTATTTGTATGGAGTGTAGCCATGTATGGAAGTGAAACATGGACGATAACCAGTTTGGACAAGAAGAGAATAGAAGCTTTCAAAATGTGGTGCTACAGAAGAATGCTGAAATAAGATGGGTAGATCACGTAACTGATGAGGAGGTATTGAATAGGATTGGGGAGAAGAGAAGTTTGTGGCACAACTTGACTAGAAGAAGGGATCAGTTGGTAGGACATGTTTTGAGGCATCAAGGGATCACAAATTTAGCATTGGAGGGCAGCGTGGAGGGTAAAAATCGTAGAGGGAGACCAAGAGATCAATACACTAAGCAGATTCAGAAGGATGTAGGTTGCAGTAGGTACTGGGAGATGAAGAAGCTTGCACAGGATAGAGTAGCATGGAGAGCTGCATCAAACCAGTCTCAGGACTGAAGACCACAACAACAACAACATCAATGTGAAAGGCGAAAAAGTAATAAATACTGAAATAAGGATAACTTTTGCAATACTAAGTTTTTGAAAAAGTAAAATGTTTGGAAAAGGAGAATGAGGGCTTTTAAACAAGGTACATCGATCCTAAACCAAATAATTATTAGCTTGGACAAATTTGGATGTGCACATTGCTTTAGAATTTCTCTAAATAAAATGTTCATACTTAAACTGATTACAGCATTATCATATGCATGCTGTAAATTATACAGTGATCAATTAAGTTTTGAAAAGTACAGGTTATGTATGAATTTGGGGATTTCGTTTTTTGGTTGAATTCAGTAAATATTTGATTTACATAAATGTTCAAAGAATTAGTTCATTCTCTAAATCTAATTTCAAATTTTCAACTTTACTGTATAGGGTGTCAAATTCAGTCTTTAAAGCATCTATGCCTCCGCATAGATCACTAAATTCTCTACTCTGTGCATCAACCTTGGCATTTAATGAACCTATATTTGTTGCTTGACTATTCAAGTTTTCACTTTGGTTATTTAGAACTTCACTCTGAGCATTTAAACTAGAACATACCAAACCTATTTCTTTCCTTAGGGTTTCATTCTGAGCATTTAATTCCTTACTTAAAGTAGCATTTTGAGCAGTTGACTGCAAACTTTGTGTTTTTAAAGCTTCACTCTGAGCATTCACTTGTAGACTTTGGGCTTTGATTAGATTCACTAATTCAGACCAGTCTGGCCCTTCTTTACTAATTTTCATAGCCAACTTGCTGTTCGTTACCCATATTTTTACAAGCTTTAGACTTTGTGAGCATTTAAAAATTAACTTTAAGTATAATATCTACACTAATAAAGTTCATTCAACAGTTTATACCACATTGTATTAAAACAATAAAGTTCAGTTTTATGCCCACCCAAAGTAGAATGTGTGCAACATCGATGGGTGGATGTGTAACAGTAACTGGTGCCAGTGGCATTGGTTGTTGGTTTCTGCATAGGTATCAGTGAGCAGAAGTGGAAGCAGGTCAGCACCAGTGAACAGCAATTGGTACCAGTGGCGTCGGATGTTGGTTTCTGCATCTGCATCCCCATGATGCTTGTGGGAGCTGTATACTCCCTACACCAGATCTCCTTAGTCATATTGTTCTAGGTGTATCTCTTCTTAGTCTAACACATCGAGATCTTCTGTATGGTTTTTCGTGTTGTGAGTTTCTCACGTCTTCTATCTCATTTGCATTTACAAATTTTCTCCCTCGTATACTCCAGCATAATCCAGTTTCTCTTAATGGTTCTCTTGTCTTGTTACACTCAGTTGCTATGGTAACACTTGATAGCGTTTTCTCTCATTTTTGTCTCAAAATTCCTTTCTTCCTTTGGTCGTTTCACACCACTCACCACGTTCTAACATTTTTTGATGACAAGATTGTGTGAAGTTTGATTGCAACCTTCCCACTTCTTTTACACGACTTGATTTACTTGGTATGCACAGTCAATCTTCTTCTCAGGATAGCCAGCTACAACAATATCTAAAAATTTCTTCTCCGAAGAATGATGGTAGTTAAAGGAGTGTATAAGACTCTCTCTTTTCTTGTGAAATAAGTTGGTACTCAAAGAATAATTTTAGTCCATTCTAGGTATATTTCAACTTCCACAAAGAACAAAATTATCATTTCTCACATAAATATTCGACTTCTTTTAAGTCACCCACGTCGTCTCACATTAGACACAATTAAGATACATTTGCAACAGAGTTGGTTTAACAACCACAGAAATCATAACCATGTTTTGCCTCTAGCAAGTCTGTGTTAAGAGTTACTTAAAAGTCTTCCTCAACTCAACTGTTTTTTTTGTCACTAACAATAGTCAAAATTACAAAACAGCTCAGAATAACCAAGAAGTTCCTTGGTTCTTCCACGTGCTTTCACTACGACTTCCATGGATCGACTGACAAGTACTTGTCGGTGCCGTTTGACCACCGTGTCTACAGTCTTCTCACAATAAACTTCAGACCTGCACACACAGGCAGGTGATGTGCAGTAGATAAGGTGCCTTTTTCACACTCACATCTAAAATATCATGTGTTCGAAATGGTGGAAGGCCAGATGGTTCTAGAATTTATGTAGAAATTCTCGAATCACTACAGTATGTAGCATAGGTACAGCATTGAGCCTAAAATGGAGACTTGAAATACACCTTTTGATACTGTACTCCATTTAGAATACTAATTCACTTCATTTGCTGTGACATTTACTCTATGTTTTCTATTCTGCAGGTAGTACGTAAGCAGTTTCAGAACATTGCCCTTAATCATATATTTGTCTAATTTTTACATAACCAAGGCATGGTGTAGTGAGTCACAGGTTTATGTAAGATCACAAAAGATACCTAAAAACTATTCATCTGATCTAAGCCTTTGCTTATCTTTTCAATAAAGTTATTCACTACTCCAGAGTGTGTTTCTGTGCTGAAATCCTCATTGGCTACATATAGTAATATCATTTGTTACAATATAATTTTGAATTACATTTGCAGTTACTTTCTCCAGCACTGATGATGAGATTGGAAGGATAGAAATCGTTTGATATTTTCCTTGTCTTCTCTCAATCCTTACTGAAATAGATGTGTGACTTCAGCATTCTTCAACACATCAGGAAAATATCACTGTTCAAAAGATTTGAGATAGTGAAGGTGCTTATTTTGTGATACACAGCTTTAATCACTTTAGTTTTTTTTTTTTACTAATAATATAACGTTTTCTACAACCTTTATCAAATCTGTGTGATACTGAGCTTCTTGCTGAAGTCCAAAAGGATTTATTTTACTCTGATACTCTACTACATCAACATTGTCTTTGCTCCATTTACAAGGTGTTGATTTAAACATTCTGATATTTGAACTGTGTTTGCCGTAAGGTTGTCATTTAATCCTAGCTATCTGTTGCAACTAATTCTAATGGCTAATTGGTTTAACAATGGACCTCACTGCCTTTGTTTTACTTTTATGTTATATAATGAACTTATTTTTGTTCACTGCTTTTTTTAACTATAACTCAATAATCTCTAACATAGTGAATAAAATGCCTATATTTGTTATATTTTAGTTCATTTGGGGGCTGCCTTTTCATAGCACTTAAATTTTTATGCCTTGAATTATTCATTCACTTTTACTGGTAATTTTGCTACATATAGTTCTTGTTCATTGAATAATTCAAGAGAGCTGTTTCAAAATTCCTTGGATTTACTAGAACTTGAAATACAGCTGTCTAATGCCATTCAACCTATTTTAACTTATTATGAAATAAAGTTCAATTCATCATCAAACACAACATTTATTGAAATAAGGGAAATTCATGTCATGTCAAATTCAGTTTATCCCGTAATAAGTCTTTGTTAATATTTAAAAGCTGCTTTCCTAAATAATTATTCATAAATTCCTTTAAAAAGCAAGTAACCCATGGATAATTAAGAGAATTAACAGGTCATGTAAGAAGAGAGAAATTTATATAAAGAGCAGAATAAGCAAAGATTCAACATTGCTTGCATATTACAAATACATATATTTTAAGGAAAGCCATTAAAAGATCATGAAGTATCTATATCCTGAGAGAAACTAATAATGTGGGTAATATTGCAAGTATTTTGAACAATCACTTTCTGTGTGTAACAGAATGGTTCAGCTGAAGAAGTAGGAGAATATTTTGAAAAATGTCATTTCATAAATCTTTTAGCAACTAGTAGCAGTGCCAACATCCTTCACTGAAATTAATGGATCTATAAAAATTTTAAAAGACAAAAGCTTATACAGTGTTGATGGAATTTAAGACAGAATTCTGAAAAGTTGTTCTAACTGAAAGAGAAATGAGCTTAGTGATATATGAAACACACCACTGGCACACAGAATTTTAACAGAGAGATTAAAATCTGCAATTCTTAGAACTCTTCATAAGGAAGATGACAAGAAAGACTTAATTAATTATCATCCAGTTTTCTTACTGATATCTTTTTACAATATACTGGATAAAGTAATTTACTCAAGAGTAGTTTCTCATTTAAGTAGAAGCAAGCTATTTAGCATATCACAGTTTGGATTCCAGAAGGGTTGCTCAACTGAGGATACTATTTGTACTTTCACTCATCAAATATTACAAGTCTTAAATATTAAAACATCACCCACTGGAATTTACTGGATACTTTTTATTTTATTGGCATTTGGATTTATGTGATCTACCCAAGGCGTTTGATTGAGTAGATCATATTGCACTCTCAGAGAAACTCTAATTTTATGGAATCAGTGGTGTTGCACATATCTGGTTTGAATAATAATTTATGAAAAGTTGTGCAGAATAATTCAAACAATGCTGTAAGGGTAGAAAATTTTAGTGACTTTGAAGAAATCACAAAGGGAGTCCTGTGAAGCTGACTTTCGAATCCAATCCTATTTCTTACATATGTTTATGACCTTCCACTTACCATTCAACAAACAGGATTTGTACTTTTTTCAGATGAGTTTATAATAAATCCCATTAGGGAGAAACCACAGATGAGACTGTTAATAATGTTTTTCAAAAGATTAGTAAGTAGTTCCCAGAAAATGGACGCTCCCAAAATTTTTAAAACATGTGCTATATTCACTTCTGCAGAAAAAACAGAGTCATATCAATAATTTATGTAGCACATGAACAGTAGTCAGTAGGGTAGAATGCCCTACATTTTTGGATGTACATATTGATGAAAACTGTAACTGAAAGAAGCATATTAGTGAGCTGCTTAAACAATTAATTTCAGCTCCTTTTGCTCTTTGAACAGGCTCTAAAATTCTTGTAAACAAATGAATCAGATTCATGATATATTTTGTATATTTCCACTCAATAATGTTTCACGTGATAATTTCGTGGGGTAACTCACCATCTAGAAAGAAATTATTGATTGCAAACTATAAGAATAATATGTGATGCTCACCTGTGGTTATCGAGCAGTTAGGCATTTTAACTACACCATCACAATACATACACTCGCTAATGAAATTTGTCATAAGTAATCCATCACAATTCAAGAAGAACAGTGATGTCTTACCTACAACATTAGAAGAAGAAATGACCTTTATTACCCATTATCAAAGTTGTCAATGTTTCAGAAAAGAATTCAATTTGCAGCAACAAAACTATTTGATCATTTGTCAAATAAGATAAAATGTCTGACAGGTAGAAAAACAAATTTGAAGTCTAACCTAAAATCATTTCTCCTGGGCAACTCCATGGACAAATTTCTATTGAAAAACTAATAGCCTGAGAGGTAAAACCTGATTTCTAAGTGTAGCTGCACGAGTAAGACTAAAAAATAATGTAGTTTTCAATATTAACACTTATCATGTATACAGATACTGTACACTGATTCATGCCACATCACTTTAATAAAAGAATCCTAGTACCTACAATACCTACTGAAAATACAGGTCGCTGACAGATCATTATTCTAGAGACTTGAGTGAAATTAACTTTGAAGCTCAAATTTTGTCATTGATTTGGACATATCATTGCTTTCAGTTATGATATTATTAGTGAAGTCAGCAGCTAATACAATCTCTTTCCTTTTACTCTATTGAGATTTTTTAACAGGCTCTAAAATTTGAGCAGAAAAGCTTCAATTACCACTCTATAAATAGAAACTACTGTGACGTTTAGGTCCATTAACTCACCAAAGCAACTCTCAAATACACTATCCTCATTCAAATAATTAAAACCATTTCTTATTTCATATATTATGTTGAAATGACGAAGTGTTGATGTCTCTAGATGATTCCTTTTGTAAACAAAACTGTTGAACACTTCATTGATTTCATTAGGAATTTTAAAATTATCCTATGTAAACCAACATTTATTCAGAAAAATAACTTTGATATTTTTACATGCAGAAAAAATAATTTGTAAATTGTCAACTTTATGATTTTTGTTTGATAAGTCAGCACACAGACCATTAATATTCCACTTTTTGTTATTTATTGTTTGATGCATACTTTCTCACAGGTTGCATTACTGTTTTTGTTACTAAACACTGTTTATTATCCCCATCTTTCCTTATATATCCCCTATTACTTAGAATTTGTCTAGTTGATTCATCCTATTGATGCTATAAACAGACCTTAGAGACTGCAGTGCTTTTAGTGGTAACATTAGGTCCACGTGTCAGAAATTTTCTTTTCTTGCATAAAAATGGAATATGTTTCCTATTTGTTTTGTTGTTCAGATGTTCAGTCTGAAGACTTGTTTGATTCAGCTCTCCATGCTAGCCTTTCCTGTACAAATCTCTGAATATCTACTGCAGTCAGTATACAGGGTGTTTCAAAAAGAATATACATACTTCAAATGCATATGTTTATTAAACTGGCAGACATACAGCTACGAAACTTGGGACACATATTTACAAATCTCTCACATTTAGATTAAAGATGTTCAATATGTCCTCCACCAGTAATGTGAACAGTACCACATTGATACCCAAATTCCTGGATTTGTGATTTCCTGTCAGAGAGGTCACAGTTTGTAGTAACTGATGGAAAGTCATTGAGTAAAACAGAAGTGATTTCTGGTGTTCCCCAAGGTAGTGTTATAGGCCCTTTGCTGTTCCTTATACACAATTTGGGAGACAATCTGAGCAGCCATCTTCAGTTGTTTGCAGATCACGCTGTGGTTTATCGACTAATAAAGTCACCAGAAGATCAAAACAAACTTCAAAACAATTTAGAAAAGATATCTGAATGGTGTGAAAAGTGGCAGTTGACCCCAAATAATGAAAAGTGTGAGGTCATCCACATGAGAGCTAAAAGGAACTCATTAAACTTTGGTTACATGATAAATCAGTCTAATCTAAAAGCCGTAAATTCAACTAAATACCTAGGTATTATGATTACAATCAACTTAAATTGGAAGGAACATATAGATAATGTTGTGGGGAAGGCTGATCAAAGAGTGTGTTTCATTGGCAAGACACTTAGAAAAATGTAACAGACCTACTAAGGAGACTGCCTACACTACACTTGTCCATCCTCTTTTAGAATACAGCTGTGCGGT